>NW_023179820.1:3608718-3710273 GCF_002007445.2 Ailuropoda melanoleuca
TTTATTTATTTATTTATTTATTTATTTATTTATGAGAGAGTGAGAGTGAGAGAGCACAAGCAGGGGGAGAAGCAGAGGGAGAGGGAGAAGCAGGCTTCTCGCTGAGGAGGGAGCCCAATATGGGGCTCGATCCTGGGACCCTAAAGTCATGACCTAAGCCAAAGGCAGGCACGTAACCAAATGAGCCACCCAGGCATCCCCACAAATAATATTTATTGATTGAGTTCACCATCTTGTATGGGGATAGTTTGTGGAGCCTCCAAATAATTACCATAGTAACATAAAAGGTCATTGATCACAGATCACCATAAAAATACAACAATTATGAAAAAGTTTGAAATATTGCAAGAACTACCAAAATTTGACAGATACACAAGGTGAGTAAATGGCACTCATAGACTTGCTCAACATATGGTTCAAAAAAAAAAATCGTGGCACCTGCAAAACAAAACATGATAAAGCAAAGCAAAATAAAATGAGGTGTGCCTGTATTCAAGAAAAACAGCTGAATTTTGGTAAGACAGTTTTATGGCATTTCAACTTGATCTAGTCCCAGTGCCTCTTCTCCAGCAACACAGGGGCCCTTGAAAGTGGCAACTCACATTCCCAGGACAGCCTGTCTGCTCAGACCTGCTAATTGTCTGGTCCTGTTCCAGGCATCATTTATAACCAGCTAGCCTAAGATTTATAATCTAATGAGATGTGTATTTCCTTCACTCATTTTAGCTTTATTGAAATGTGTGCATCTGTGTGTCATTTTAATACTTTAAAAAATATGCTGTTTATTTATTTGAAAGAGAAAGAAAGATCACAAATGGGAGGAAGGGCAGAGGGAGAAGAAGCAGACACCCTGCTGAGCAGGGAGCCTGAAGTGGGGCTTGGTCCCAGGATCCCAGAATCATGACCTGAGCCCAAAGCAGATGCTTAAACTGACTGAGACACCCAGGCCCCTCCCATGTGTCATTTTTAAGCAAAATATTCTATTAATGGGATTGGCAATTTGTTTTTATTTTGGATTTCAAAACCCAAGGTTTTTTTCAACAGGAAAGAAAACTTTTATAAATGTTGACAACAAAACAGAGTCACATAAACTGGGGATAATGAACCTGTTATTGTTTTAGTCCATTTTATAACACTAGGTGATAAAATATTATGGCATCCTATGATTTAAAGGCAAACCCTCCTCAAGATTAGTATTATCCTATAAATGAATTCTTGTAAAAGCAACTAGCTTATAAATCTGTGAAAAGATAGTGGCAGAGGTTTCATAGGAAAAAGAGGACTAAAAAGTATTTTACAGTTGAATGCACACCAACTTATGCACAAAAATTAGTTATTATAATAATGATAAAATTAACTGTTTCAGATATCTTGGAAGAGAGTTGTTTAACTGGTAGGAAAAACACATTGATGAGTCAGTAAATGATAGGAAGATAGGATAAAATAAGTTAAGATACAGTATATAGTGTACACAGAACTTTATATTAAGGAGAAGGCACTGATGGGGAAGCAGTGGAATACTGAGATATGGGATGGGATCATTTGTGCAGTTACATCCAAGGATGAAAAGGTAAAGGCACAAATGTCCGTGAACTTTCTTTGCAGCAATGTTTCATCTGTAGGAGTTGCCTCACAAAGAAATGCTCACAAAGAAATCTCCTCAGGATTTACTCTATTACTTTTCCAGACTTAAAATGATATTTACTTATTTATTATTTTTTTTAAAGATTTTATTTATTTATTCGACAGAGATAGAGACAGCCAGCGAGAGAGGGAACACAAGCAGGGGGAGTGGGAGAGGAAGAAGCAGGCTCATAGCGAAGGAGCCTGATGTGGGGCTCGATCCCGTAACGCCGGGATCACGCCCTGAGCCAAAAGGCAGACGCTTAACCACTGTGCCACCCAGGTGCCCCTTAAAATGATATTTAGATCCTTGCACATTCCAATTTGAGAACTAGAAATCCAGCTTGAGAGGAGACAGCTTGTGCATAGCCAGTGGAGGTGCCGAATCTTATCCTCCTTCAATCCCACCCTTACTCCATCCCCAGCCTGCTTTCTGCCACTACAGATCAGTTTACATTTTCCAGAATTTTATGTAAATGAAATCATGCAGTATGAATGATTTTTTTTAGTCTGGCTTCTTTCACATAGCAGAATTATGTTTAGTTTTGTCCTTGTTGCCTTATATATCAGTTCTTCATTCCATTTATTACTGAGTAAAATTAATTGCTTCCTATACCACCGTTTGTATAACCATCCATTCTCCTGGTAATGTACATTTGTTCTGTTGTAAGTTTTGGTGTACTACAGATAAAGCTTCTATAAATATTTGTGGACAAGTCTTTGTGCTGACATATGCTTTTATTTCTTTTGGGTAAAATACTAGCTGGATAATATTGAGGTGTATGTTAAACTTTTTAAGAAACTGCAGTACTGTTTGCCTATTCGAACATTTGTCATACTAGCTGTGTAAAGAAGAGTTCCTGGTATGGTCAGTTTTTAGATTTAGACATTTGGATAGACAGACCAGTTGTGATCTCTCATTGTGTTTTTAATTTGCATTTCTTGAATGACTAATAATGTTGAGCATCTTTTCATGTGCTTTTTTGCCATCTGTATATCTTCTTTTGTGAAATATCTATTCAAATGCGTTGCCTCAAATTAGAAGTTCTTAATTATGATGAAGTGAAATTTATCATATTTTAATGGATCATGCTTTTGGCATTTTATTTAAGAGACTTTGACCTGGATGGCTCAGTTAGTTAAGTATCTGCCTTGGTTCAGGTCATGATCCTATGGTCCTGGGATCGAGCCCAGCATCAGTCTCCCTGCTCAGTGGGGAGCCTGCTCCCCCGCCCCCCCCCGCCGCCATTCTCCTCCACTTGTGCTCTCTGGCTCTCACTATTTCTCTGTCAAATAAATAAATAAAATCTTAAAAAAAAAAAAGAAAAAGAAATCTTTGACTAATCCAAAACAGAAATTTTCACCTATGTTTATTCTTAGATTTTTTTGTTCTATAATATTCTCTTATGTTCAATGCTTGTTTTAAGAGTGAGGTAAAGATGAAAGTTATTTTTAAATTAATATCTAATTGTTCCAGTGTTTGTTGAAAATACTTTTATCAATTGAATTGTTTCATGCTTTCGTCAAAAAATAAATTGATCATATATGTGTAGATGAACTTCCAGACATTCAATTTTGTTGAGCCTGTCTATTTATATATTTTGACACTAATATCACACCATCTCAATTACTGTAGCTTTTTAATGTCTTGAAATCAGGAGTTTAGGCCCCGTAACTATGTAATTCTTACATTAAATTGTTTTAGCTACTTTAGGCTCTTGTTGTTTCTACATTAAAAAAAAATAAAATTGCCACTGTACTTTTAGGGGTATTTGGATTTTTATAGGGATTGCTTTGAATTTGTAACAATTTGGGGAAGTTGACACTTACCAATATTGAGTTTTGAGATCTTGTACCTGGCATATCGCTCTATTTTTCAGGTTTTCTTTAATTTCTTTCAGAAATAGTTTTTAGTGTTCAGTGCATAGATGTTGTATATATTTTATTGGATTTATCCCTAAGTATTTCATAATTTGGAGGATATAAAAATGGTAGCATTTTGTAAATTCAATTTCTAGCTTTTCAGTGCATAGATGTATATATTTTATCGGATTTATCCCTACGTAGTTCATAATTTAGATGGTATAAAATGGTATAAAATGGTAGCATTTCTTAAATTCAATTTCTAGTTTTTCTTTCCTAATGTAATAGAGATACAAATGATTTTTATATTGATTTTATGTTCTTTAATCTTGCAAAAATCATTCTAATTTCTAGGAACTAGAGATGATCATGTTTGTCTGTGAATAAATATATTCTTAATTATTCCTTTCCAACATGGGTACATTTTATTTTATCTTTTATTGATTTATGGCATTGTAAGATTCTCCAGTACAACTCAAACTACATTTGGTGAGAGTGGACATTCATACTTTGTTTCTGACCTTAGGGAGAAAGCACATTAAATGTTTCAACATTAAGTATTACATAGATACCCTTCATCATGTTGAAGAAATCCCTTTCTATTATGACTTTGTTGAAAACTTTTTATCATGAATGAATGCTAGATTTTGTCAAATGCCTTGTATTCTATTAATATGGTGTATTATATTAATTTGTTTTCAGAAGGTAAGCCAATCTTTCATTTTTTGGATAAACCCCACTCCATCAAAATGGTTTAAGTTTTTTATATGATATTGGATTCAATTTTCAAAAATGTTGTCAAGAATTTTTGCATATACGTTTCTGAGATATTGGTCTGTAATTTTCTCTTCTTTTAATGCCTTTATGTGAAATCAAATTTGGCATGCAATATATTCATTATTTCGTTCAAGATAGTTTCTAACTTATTATTGAGTTCTTATTTTGCCCATAAGTATTTGGAAGAGTGTTGTTATTTTCCAAATATTTGGGGATTTATATGACCTAGTATCAGAGTAATGATAGCTTTAGAGATTCAGTTGGGAAATATTCACTTTTCTTGAATTTTCTGAAGAATTTTGTGCAGCACTGGGATTATTTTTCTTTAAGTATTTGGCAAAATTCTCCCAGTTAAGCTTTCTAGACCTGGAGTTTTATTTATGTGTAAGTTTTCAATTAAAATTTATATTCTTTTGAAAGTGTAACTATTCAGGGCACTTGCTTTTTTTTTCAGAGTAAGACTTCGTAATTTAGGTCTTTCTAGAGATGCATGCATTTTATTTTAATCTAAGTTTTTGGCATAAATTTATAATTCTTCTCTAATATATATTTTAAAAGTTAGAAATTCTTCTCAAATAGTGCTTAACTGACTCTCCTCAAGTTTGATACGTTGTAATTTCATTTACAATACACGCACAATATTCTCTCACTTTATTTGTGAGTTATTCTTTCATCCATGGTGGTTTAGAGAAGTATTTAATTTCCAAATGTTTTTGAATTTTCCCCATTTCTTTCTGTTTTAAATTTTTAATTTAATACAGATTTAGTCAGAGAATATATTTCATGTGATTCCAAATCTCTAAATTTCATTGAAGTTTATGTTATAGTATATCCTGGAACATAATACATATGTTTTTATAAAATGTATCCATGAATTCTGCTGTTCTGGGGAAAAACATGTTTTTCAAATGTCAGGTATGTCAAAATGGTTGATTGTGCTATTCAAGCTTTATATATTTTTACCGACTTTTTGATTAGTTGTTTTATCAAGTATAATGATAATGTCTAATTATCCAACTATCATTATTTAAAAAAAATTTTAGTTTTGTCATTTTCATTATATACTAGGTTTCTACATTTATAACTGCCATATATTAATAAGATATTGACATTTTTGTCACCATGAGATGTCTTTTATTTTCTGTATTTCTTGGCCTAAAGTCTGTTTTCTCTGATGTTAATGTTGCTGCTCCATCTCTCTTATGATTCTTATTTCTTAAGGTTTTTATTTTAATTCTAGTATAGTTAACATACATTGTTAATTAGTTTCAGGTGTACAATATAGTGATTCAACAATTCTATACATTCTATTCATTACTCAGTGCTCATCATGATAAGTATACTTACTCTTTAATCCCCATTACCTATTTTACCCATTGCCCCACCCACCTCTGGTAACATCAGTTTGTTCTCTACAGTTAAGGGTCTGTTTCTTGTTTATCTTCCACTTTTTTCCCCTTTGTTCATTTGTTTTGTTTGTTAAATTCCATACATGGTTAAATCATATGGTATTGTCTTTCTCTGACTGATTTATTTTGCTTAGCATTATACTCTCTAGCTCCATCCATACTTACATCCTTTTTATGGCTGAATAATATTCCATTGGGTGTATATATATAAATATAACATATATATATGGCACATCTTCTTTGTCCATTCTATCAATGGACATCTGGGTTCTTTCTATAATTTGGCTATTGTAAATAATGCTTTGATAAGCATAGGGGTGCAAATATCCTTTTGAACAAATGTTTTTGTATTATTTGAGTAAATACCCAGTAGTGTGATTACTGATAGTAGGGAAGTTCTATTTTTAATCTTTTAATTTTTTGATTCTTATTTTCTTATTGAATCCTGTTCTAATCTTTCACATTCCATCTATTCTCCATTGGTGTAGGTAAAGCATGTTTATTCTAGAAAGCATAAAGTTGGATCTTGGTTTTTTATCAAAATCTGAGTGCAAGATTAGAATGGTAATGATGGAAAAATTGCAGTTTCAGGTGAGTCTCAAAGTGTTAATCTATTAAATTCAAATCCACAATTTCTGTATGTAGAATGTATATGAAAGACTTGGGTGAAGTTAAGCTTGTCGTGATGAGAAGTGTAAAGTTGTATCAATAGCTCAAAATTTCCTGAGTTTAGGTTATCTTGATTTTGAGATTTGGAACAAATTCTTTTGCAACAAAAGAATATTTTCCTTGAGCTTGTGTATTTATCACCAAGATTGTATTTTTTGTAAGAGGGCAATGATAAATTACAATTATGTATTCAAAGATCCAAATGAAAAAATATGAATTCAATGATTTATCATGTCATTATGGTCAAGTGAAATACATAGAGACATAAAAAATGTAAGAAAATACATTTTAGCTGTATTATCTCATACCCTAATGAACTTGTGAATATAGATATTTTTGAAGCACAGATACCATCAGTTAACTGATATATTTACGCTTTAAAAAAAATACATTTAAATATTCAGATATTCTCCCAATATTGGTGAGTTTGTGAATTGTTATAGTTTCTGTAGGGTGGTTTTGTATTGTGCATCAAAATGTAAATTGCACATATCATTTAGCTCAATAATAATCGTTTTTAAAGGATATTGTGAAGAGAAGAAAAATACATTTAATAGAAAAATTAGGACAATACAATTGTGACATCAATAGCAGAATGGTTACATAAATTTTTACAATCATTCTACAGATTATAATAGCAACAAACTCAAATAGTTTTATATGTGCAGAAATAAAAGTTCAAAAGTAAACATTCATACACAATGATTTCATCTGTTTGGCGTCTTCCATGCCTATGTGCACAGGTTTCTTTTTCTTTTCAAGTTTCAGGATGGTTATCTATGGAGATGATTAACCTTGAGTGTTCTTTAAAAAAGACATTGAAGCTGAAGGAAAGATCCACTTTCGTGTTTTATTTTTTACATTTTATGTGTTTGACTTGTTTTTAATGAACATTTATTTATATATTATTTACTAGCTTAAAAATGAAAAATTAAACAAAAATAATCACATATATAATTAATTACACAAAAATAAGAAAATCTATAAATGTATGATTTTCTGTGACATAGTCATTCTTAAACTTTCATGTAAACTTTAACCCTTATTTATATTTTGAAAAAAATACCAACGTATTTCTGAAATACAGGAAAAGAGCACTTGATATGATTAAACTGGAAGGAGATTCTTTCTAAATTAGAGTGTCTACAATCTTCATAGCAAGAGAATCATACCATTTAAAATAACAAGGAATTGAAAGATAATTTTCTTTCACCAAATATGAAAACTTTCCTGATTTGTTAATTTTGATTTTCATCCT
The DNA here is from genome assembly GCF_002007445.2 of Ailuropoda melanoleuca. Lineage (NCBI taxonomy): Eukaryota > Metazoa > Chordata > Mammalia > Carnivora > Ursidae > Ailuropoda > Ailuropoda melanoleuca. The sequence continues at coordinate 3,616,318 of NW_023179820.1, forward strand.
AAAAAATGAAATTAAGAAATCTACTGGAAGAAGTAATTTGTGAAGCCTCAAAATATATTCTGACAAATTGACATACAGCAGAATGTCATGATAACATTTATAGTTATTTTTAACTACTCAGTGAGCAATGACCTATACTGAAATTTGCATTTTAATTACATAATCTTACCCACTGAGGCATGAGTGATTTTTATACACCTTTTGAACAACAGACAGATTTAAGAGAATGACCAAATAGATATACTTAATATTTGTTTTAATGATTGAAACTGTAAAAATTTTTTAAATGAAATTTGTTTGGATTTCTTATATTCTGTATAATGGTTTATTTTGTCCCATGAGCAAAACAATAAATGCAGCATGTATATCAAAGCATATTAAAATAAAATATTAATGATTACATAATAAAAAGTCTTAAAAATTTATAATAATGTAATATTTTAAGATAATCAGAAGTGTTGAGGAACTGTTATTTTCTCTAGAGAAAATGTTATAGTACATTTAGAAGTTAATAAATATTGAATAGTCTATGATAATACATTAGAAGGAAGGAGATCTAGAAGCAGAATAAAACTATGGTTGGAGGAAGAAAGACAAAAATAAGCACCTATTGGCTTACTGTCACATTCTGTTCAATTAGAGCATCTTGGGGCTTCTGTGTAGAGAAGCTCTTCCACTAGCCCTTCACAGTGTACTTGAAAAGAGGCTGGAGGAGAAAGTATGGACATGCTAAGGGCACAGGCAATAGACATCACAGTTTTGATGGGTGTTAGACTATTTGTTAGAGGGAGAGAGGAAAAATTTTCATTTCATAAGATCTCTCCAATAACTTCCAATAATAATACCCAAAATCTTTACAAGAAAGCATCATTCAGAGTCCCAACAAGAGACAGAAACCACACCAGTTATTTAACAGAGAACATTTAATGTAAAGAACTAGATATAAAGTATTAAATAAGTAACTGAAAAAGCATAAAGATATTACACAAGGGTTATCACAGAGGTAGCAGAAAGCTCACACACCTAGGGCTGAAAGAAAAAAGGAAAGGTGGTACCTGAGTCAGGGTACTCTAGAAAAACAGAAACAATCTAATATATATTTTTATTGATATATATATTACAGCCTTGGGACAGAATTCCTTCTTCTCCAGGAATTCAGTTTTTGCTCTGAAGTCCCTCAACAATTGGGAGAGGCCCACACTATGGAGGGTAACCAGCTTTACTTAAAGTTAACTTATTGTAAATCATATTACAAAATAGCTTCACAGCTAGGAGTAATTAAAACATAAACCCTTAGATGGGGTTTTGAGGAAATGAAATTCAGATGAATGAGGAGAAGAGAGCATTTCTTGGCTAGTGCTGGTGTCTCTGAGCTAGAAGAGGGACCCAGTGGAATGGCTCAACGAATCTGGTCATGAAAACGTTGGAAAAACTGTAAACAGGATACAGTTGCTGTTACAGGAGGGAATTGCTGCTGCCCAGGTGAAGATGCCTTTTCAGGGTGATGCTCACAGGACACAGGAGCAGGCAGGAAGTCCTCCAGCAGTAAATAGGAAACAGTAGCAAACAAACCACAAAGTCCCTTCTTCAACCTTGCTGTTTCTTTCTTGAGCCCACCTCCCCCGCTTCCCAGAGTACACAATGCTAGAATCAATCAGACCCGTGTGACACTGTGCAGACTGTCAGAATGAGCAAGTTCTCTGTGGACTGTACTACAGGAAGGGCAGGGGAGTTGGCATGCCCCTGAGACAAGCTTGTGGCAAATATACATGACCTGCCTTTTGGATACCACTCACAATTATTCCTCAGCTATTCATGTTTCCTTCATGCAACTCTAGCTGCACTGTCTTCTTGCTACTCTTCTAACTCCCAAGCACACTCCTAACTAAAGGACTGGGCATTTGCTTTTGCTTCTGTCCACATGCCTTTCTATTAGATAAGCACTTAGTTTAGTCGCTCACTTCATTTAGGTCTGTTCAAATACCACTACTGAGGGGCGCCTGGGTGGCTCAGACGTTAAGCGTCTGCCTTCTGCTCTGGGCACGATCCCGGCGTTCTGGGATCGAGCCCCACATCAGGCTCCTCCGCTGGGAGCCTGCTTCTTCCTCTCCTACTCCCCCTGCTTGTGTTCCCTTTCTCTCTGGCTGTCTCTCTGTCAAATAAATAAATAAAATCTTAAAAAAAAACGAATATCACTACTGAGCACATTTTTCTAGAATACTGTAACTAATATAGCAGCTCAATCACTCCATGCTTCTCTATGTCACTAACCTTGTTTTGTTTTTCTGTATATCACTTATCACTGCATACAGTTATACTATACATACAATACTATACAAGTGGTACCATACTATTCATCTGTTTACTTCTTTATTATATACCTCCCCTGAAATAATACAAACTTGTGAGAGTATGGAACTTGTTTGTTCACTGATCTTTCCCTCAGTTATCACTGTACCTGGCATATTGTCAAATCAAAATAAATTTGTTCAATGAGCAAGTGAATCTAGGCAAGTATAACCCAAGTGTTAATGTGACTATGCCAGTAAGATACAGTAAGAATTTCACAATGTGCCCTAAAAAAAGGAAGAAGGAAAAAAACTGAATTTGTGACCCTCTGGGAAAGTCGAGATAACACCCATAAAAACAGGGGTTTTGCTGTTCTTTTATCATTGTACCCAGAATGCTAGCGCTAAGTTTGATAGACAGCAGCTTTTTTTTTTTAAGATTTTATTTATTTATTTGACAGAGAGACAGCCAGCGAGAGAGAGAACACAAGCAGGGGGAGTGGGAGAGGAAGAAGCAGGCTCCCAGTGGAAGAGCCTGATGTGGGGCTCGATCCCAGATCGCTGGGATCACACCCTGAGCTGAAGGCAGGCGCTTAAAGACTGTGCTACCCAGGCGCCCCTAGACAGCAGCTTCTTAATAATTAAATTAATTAAGAAAAGTAAAAGCAAAAGACATTACTTATTTGAGTCTAAGTTGTTACAATGTTTATTTAAAATTTTATTTATAACTTTGTGGATTTTATTATAAAATTGTAAAACATTATAAATAACTGGAAAATAGTCAACAGAAAAAAAAAGTACCACCACCATAACAACAATGATAACAGCAATTAAATACCTAAACCTAAAAACTGGTAATTTGTTGTAAATTATTTTCTGTGCATTTCCTTTTTGTTAACCAAAGAATTTTACATCCTGTGTGTTCATTTCATATTTTATGTCTTAAGAATTTTCCCCTGTTATATTCATGGTTGTTATTTTAAAATCCATATAATATCCATACTATTTTCTCATCATTTAGTAGATTTTTCTCTATATCTCCCCCCCAAAATGAACTAGAAACTTATTTTAGTTTTCCATTGTTGATGTAGGAAATTACCCAGAAGTAAGTAACTTAAAATGATAAACATTACATAAGCTCACAGTTCTCCAAGACAGGATTCCTCCATAACTTAGCTGTTCTTAGTCTCCCAAGGCTGCAGTCCCCTGAGCAGGGAGCCTGATGCAGGACTCTATCCTAGGGAACCTGAGATCCTGACATGAGCTGAAAGCAGATGCTCAACTCACCCAGGTGCCCCGGTGTGCCTATTAAATGACAAACTAATTTTTAGCTACTTTCAAGGGTAACATTCAGCAATACAAAATGAACCACTAAACTCTGTATGTCTTCACTCTCATCCACCCGTTTTTTGATCTCATTATTTCCAGGTTTTAGTGGACTTGACTTTTCATTAACATTATCTAGATTTCTCCTGAAATAAACACACTTCCATTTTTTTTACAGTCTAATTGTTACAGAAAATTTAGAAATCACTGAATGTAAAAAGAAACGAATAATTACTTCACAGCCCAAGGAGAACCACTATAAACATACAATTTTTCCCCAAGTTTTGTCTTATGCGTATGCTTGTTAATTTTTTATTACAGTAGCATATTGTATATATAACAATGTTTTATCCTGTACAACTTCACATTTAAATTATGTGCATGTTTCTAGTCTCCATTGTGGAGATTCTGTACTATGGAGCTTAACAGGGGCCATGCTCTCATTAATAGCACTATGATAAATATCATGGCACATACAAGTGTTCAATGATTCAGATATGAACTTGAGATGCATTCTAAAAATGGATTTTTATTTCAAATATGATGAATATTTGAATTCTTTTGAAAGAACAGCAAAATGGGATATAGCAAAAAGGGTATATCAGTTTATAGTACCTGTACAGTGCGTGTGAGGGATTTTTCTGCTTTCATCTCTGGGCCAATGTAAGACACATGGCTCAGAGAAAGCCATGTCAGTTTGGGCCTCTTGCCCATTCTACTAAATGCCCATTATCTTTTTCCTTTCATAGGCCCCTGATTTAATAGCTTTCTACTTGGAATGTAGTGGTTCATACTCTTCAGCTTCCTTCCTAGACATGTCTGTGGAAAAGTAATATGGTTTTATCTGTTTTCTATTGCCACCATAACAAATTAACACAAATTTAGCAACTTAAACACCACATATTTATTATCATATTTCTGTAAGCCAGAGGTAGTACAAGATCTCATCAGGCTAAGGAAAGATTTGCTTCCTTGCTCAAACTTTTCCAAGGTTCTTGGCAGAGTGCAGCTCCTCTGGTCATAGGTCTGAGGTCCACATTTCCTTGCTGGCTGTCAGCTAAGAAACATCCCGTGATTCTAGAGATCATTGTATTACTTGGCTCTCTTCCACCATATTCCAAACAGCAGTGATTGAGTCCCTCTCATCTTTTGAATCTCTGCTCGCTCTTCTATCACATTTCTCTGATGGACTCTTCTGCCACCATCCTGTACTGTTAAAGATTTATGAGATTAGATTGAGCTCATGGGGATAATTCAGGCTAATGTCTGCATCTCAAAGTCTTTAACTTTAATCACATTAATCAGATTTTCAGAGTCCCTTTTGGCATGTGAAGGAGCACATTTACATGGACATGTTTGGAAGATAATAATTATTTCCATCATGATGGAAATGAAAGAAGAGATAGCATACATAACTTTTGAAGCTGGACACAGCTCATGCTTGCTGTGGGCCTTATACAAATTCTTTACCCTTTTTTGGACTTCTGTTTCCATATCCACAGAATGGAAATTGTGATTCTGATTAAGAGAAGCAAACAGTAAACAAGTACATATTTATATGGAAAGTATCAGGTTGTCCCCTGTAGAGGAGATTGAGGGCTATTTTAGTCTGTGTATTGAATAAAGGTTTCACCTAGAAGTGAGACATGCCTGGGAAAGATGTGAAGGGATGAAGCTAAGTTCTAAATCAAGCCTGTTCAAGGGTAACTGATCTTGGGTTTCTCCTAGAATCAAATAAGGTGATTTTGGTTAAAGCATACTGGATGACAAAGAAAGTGGTCCCAGGTGACCTTGGAAAGGTAGGCAGTTACTAGGTCATGCAGTGCTTTGCAATCCATGGCAAGGGGATTGAAATTAATTAACTGAAATGGAAAGACAGAAGGTTAAGTGGAACTGTGAGCATAAAGACATGCCATTCTTTGAGATGTAGTTATTTAATGAGAATTTTACTTTCTATACAATTTACTTTTGTTGTGATGGTCATGATTTTATACTGTTTAAAATTTTTTCTCAGATTTTTCAAGTAAATATATCATTCTTTGAGATATGAATCATATTATGTCACATATAACCCTCTTGGGGCAACAGTTCGTACATTCAGAGGTAAGATAAAGCATCCTCACCACAGAACTCGGCTTATCTTCATCCTGAGATACAGGTATCAAGTGATGGATTCATGTACTAATACGACAGGTAAAATGTAAAATATCACAGGTAAAAATGTAAAAGATGTAAGAGTGGGGGAAGGAGGCTCTTGTTCCTTATTTCCTTTCAAATATTTGTTCCAAGCAAATTTAAGCAGGGGTTTTACTAAGGTATCATAACCAGTATTAGTTCGCAATGAAAAAAAGCAAAGATGTATTATCGATAGTTTTCTAATTCTTTAAAGTAGAGAACAGATGAAATAAAGAGCATAATAAACAAGTCTTAATATAAACTTAAAAGTTGATAAAAAAAAAAGAAGCTGTTGTTTTGTAATTCTACAACCTAAGAAAGCAAAAGGGTAAGAGCAAATTTAATTTGATCAATTATCTTGACACATATATATTGATGACTTATTGGTAGGTAATTAAGCGTACATATACAACACTGATTGATGTAGCAGTTAATTTGGAAACAAATTTTAACATTGTGGTAATCTACATTTAATTTTATTGTAATTATGTAAAACTCTTAAGGATGATGAGAGAAAAAAACGATGAATTACATCTCTCAGATTTTATACCTGGTTGTTTTCCACGTTGCTTCCTTCTGCTGCAAGGTATATTGGCCGCTGTGGTATATTGGCCATCTCTCAAACACACTGAAGGTTCTCATTCTCAGGTCTTTGTGCAGATTGTCATCTTATGGAGTGTTCTTCTACCTGATGCCCCCATGCCAACTCTTCATCTGCTTCAAGAATATGCTCATAGGTGCCTTTCTCCTTGAGCCTACCTGACTTCTCTAATTGACCTACTTGCAACTGCCTTATCCTATGTCCTGATCTATTTTTTCCTTCCTTAGAAGTAGAGAAACATTCATTAGTTTTGTTAGGTATATCCTAAAGAGCCAAAATAGAGCTCAGTAAATATTTGCTGAATTACAGAATGCATAATATTACATACATAATGCTAATTATATTTTCATTACTTCCAAACAGTTCAGCTTGTGTAGAGTTGATCCTGTTATAATGACATATTTTGCAATTAATTTGTATTTTCTTTCCTCAGATTTAATTGTTACAGATAACTTAGAAAAAAAAAGTGGGTATGTGTATGTGTGATTGGTATTTGTCCTTACTGCCCTTTGGAACTCACCACCATACTTTATTTTTTCAATTAATCCCTTAGTGAAGATATCTCATTCTTTATGATTTAAGCATCAGATAACTCATATTTGAAAATTACATGTTGGCAAAGATATTTCCATATTCCTGTCGAAATTGTGATTTTGGCCAAAATTAAAAATATATCTGACAATAGCAAACTATAATATAACTACAAAAATCGTTAATAAGGTATCATAAATGAAATCATATTGAAAAATCGTGCCAACTTTTTTTGCTTTCCTGTTATTTCAAGGACTTTAGTAGACTAAAATTAGTTCCTGGGGACGTACTAAATTAAGAATAGTTGAATAATTAAGGGTTCAGAGAATTTCAGTTATATATCTTCAAAACTAAATATATCTCCTCAGAATTAAATATTTCTAAATGAATTAGGGGATGTTTTGTATGAACATATTTATTTATTTTATAATACTTTTTTATTATGCTATGTTAGTCACCATACAGTACATCCTTAGTTTTTGATGTAGTGTTCCATGATTCATTATTTGCATATAACACCCAGTACACCATGAAATATGTGCCCTCCTTAATACCCATCGCCAGATATTTATTGAAACTCCAACTTTAAGTGTTTTTTTTTTCTTTCTGAATTGCTTATTGTTATACTACAGAAATGAAACTGGCCTTTATGGGTTGACTTTGTGTCCTGCAATTTTACTGAATACATTTATTAACTAAACCTTTTTTTTTTTTTCCAGTAGAATCTTTAGGGTATTCTGCATGTTGTCTGTGAACAGATTGCTTTTCTTCCTTTTTTCCAATTTGGAAGCCTTTTATTAATTTTTTTCTTGACCAATTGCTCTGGCTAGAATTTGAATAGAGGTGGTAAAAGTGGTCAAACCTGTCCTGTTGCTGATATTACGGGAAAAGTTTTCAGTCTTTCATCAGTGAGTGTAAGTTTAGCTGTGGGCTTCTCTCGATATCCTTGGTTGAGGAAATTTCCTTCTATTTCTAGTTTGTTGAGAGTATTTATCATAAAAATGTGTTGGAATTGTCAAATCCTTTTTTCTCTTTTTTGGGGCATCAATTGAAATGATCATGTAGCTTTTCCCTTCATTCTGTTAATGTGGTTTATTACATTGATTGATTGATTGTTTTTCATATGTAGAAACATCCTTGCATTCCAGGAGTAAGTATTATTTGGTCATAATATATAATCTATTTTTTTAAAGATTTTATTTATTTACTTGAGAGACAGAGCGAGAATGCATCAGTGAGGGCGGAAGCAGAGGCAAAGGGAGAGAACGAGAAGCAGACTCCTCCCTGAACAGGGAGTCCAACACAAGACTCAATTCCAGGACCCTGAGATCATGACCTGAGCCAAAGGCAAATGCTTAACCAACTGATCCACCCAGGCACGCCCATAGTATAAAATCTTTTTAATGTGCATTGAATTCTATTTACTAGCATTTTGTTGAGGATTTTTCAATCTATATTCACCAGGGATATTGGTCTTTAGTTTTCTTTTCTGGTAGAATTTTTTATTTAGATTTGATATCAGAGTAATGTTGCTATCGTAGAAAAGTTTGGAAGTTTTCCCCATCTTCAGTTTTTTTTTTAATAATTCAGGGAGAATTAGTATTATTTCTTCTTTAAATGTTTGGTAGAATTCACCAGTGAAGCCATCTAGTCCTGGACTTTTCTCTGCTGGGACGTTTTGATTACTAATTCAATCTCCTTACTAGTTATGGGTCTCTTCAGATTTTCTCTTTCTTTAAGATCCAGTGTTGGTAGATTGTGTGTTTCTAAAATTTTTTTCATTAATCTAGGATATCCAATGTCTTGTCATACAATAATTTATGGCACTCTCTTATAATCTTTTTTATGAATATATAGAACTGGTAGCAATGGCCCCTCTTTTATTTCTAATTTTAGTTACTTGGGACTTTTTTCTTTTTTTCTTAGTCAATCTAGCCAAAACGGTTATTTTTTAAATCTTTTTGAAGAACTAACTATTGGTTTTATTTATTTTGTCTATTTGTTTTTGCATTTTCCATTTTATTTGTCTCTGCTTTAATCTTTATTATTTCCTTTCTTCTGCTTATTTGAGGTTTAATTTGTTCTTTAAGGTGTAAAGTTTTATTTTCAGTGGAATTGAAGAAACGTGTAAGTTTTAATATTTATTAGAGGATTAATTTTTATAAGGAATCCCTTTACCTAGTTCACAGTTTTAAAAACAAATTGCATGTAATTTATACCCCTGAGTTCCATAAAATAAGACAGTGAGGTTACAGTCAATGTGTTAATTTTAACAAGGCACTTAGTAAATGGCAAGCCTCAAATACAACTTTAAGTGAACACAGTTTTCTACAATAAATTTAAAAAATCTTTACAAATATAGTTTTCTTTAACAAACATTTATAACCTAAGATTTACATTTCAAAAATTCTTGAAATTATTAAACTAAATATTTCAAGATTTTTTCTTTTCTTAGTAAACAGAATATAGAATAAGTAAGAAATTAAATTTTATGACAACTTATATGTGAATAATATAACATATAATAACTGATATGTGAATGTATCCTTCATCTCATCTTCTTAAGTTTAGTTGTTAATATGGTACCTTTTTGTGTATATATCATACATTATGTAATTTTTACTAGAGATATTATTTTTCTTATCATTATAACTTAAAAGTTATACTCAGTTGCTTTATTGTGAGCTTTTCCCCATATTCCTTTAAAATCTAAATTTCAATAGTTGTATCAAGGTGCATAGATATAAACTATTAATATAAACTTATTTTTTCTATTCTTTATGCTTAAAACTATTGATTCAATAAATAGCATGTGTATGCTTGTTTATGTGCATTTCTGATCATTTCCTTAGAGAATTCCTAACAGAATTATTGAGGCAGAGATAATTTTCATGGCTATGGTTATATACATATATAGTTTTATATCACAAAATCACCCTCAAAAACGTTACAAAAAATGCCTCTCTATAGCCACATTAGAGTGATCACTAGTACCATTTTAATTTCAGGACCTCACGCTAGAATTCATATATTTACTTTCTTTTTGCATGATGATTTATTTTTTCATCTCTGGCTGAAAACTACCTCTATTGATGAACATTAGTGCATAGCTTTGATAACTTTATTTGTCAGCTTTAATGGAATGCTTTCTCTGCTCACATATCAGGAATTTCTGTTTGTTGTTTGGGTCACTCTGGCCACATATCAGCCATAGTCAACTTTGCTAAGATGAGGGAAAAGGCCCAGGAGGTCATTTTAAGGCAGAGGAAGCAAAAAGGAATGTAAACTCTAAATTCTCTGAGAGAATGAGGTCAAGACCAAGTTATCATGTTAGTAGCGCTCTTCGAAAACATAATAGTTTTGAGCTAAAGTATTCGAAAGCAGTATTGCTATCCCTAGTATATTTATATATACTAGAGTCTCAAAGAAGATCTTGTATGTTTTGTAACTTGACCTTCCATTTCTTAACTTCACTGTCGTTCTACCTGTCAGTACTTCATTTCTATGATATACTTTCACAACAGCCATTTCTTTTAAGTTAGTCCTTTCTATTCATGAAAAGATTGTTGTTTAAAACTTTTCTTACAATGACAGGAAGTCATGTTCCTGGCAATATCCATTCAATGGTATCATTGTGTTCTCTGGAGGAGCCAAAAAAGTTTACTGTCTCTACCATATAAGATATTCATAGAAGCAAATAAATGTTTCTTCCTCTCTGTCTTCTCTTATATGATCTATACATATTCAATTTCTTTACCTGTTGTCTTTGGAACATGCTTTCCAGAGTCTTCAACATTTTTATTGAACTTCTTTGGCCAATTTCCTTATTAAATATGAATTTACATAAGTAATTTAAGCGTTTCATAATTCCCTTCTTAGCTTTTTTCATCTCTGATTTCTCACCAACATGCTCAATGGAAATGGAACCTTAAAATTAATAACAAAATTAAAATTTGGTCCCAGAATAATGATATTATTATTAAAATTTGGTCCCAGAATAATGATAATAATAATGGGCCTCTTCTAAATTCTTTACTTATATTATCCTACTGAATCCCACATCATATATATGAGCTTAATTCTATTACCCCACATTCCAGATGAGGGCTCTATTGTTCGTGGAGGTAAAAGAGCCTGAGCAGATTACACACAGAGTTACCGACATGATTAAGTGCTGGATCCAAAAAATGCAACACTATCTAATTTTATTTTACATGCATCACTCCTGATAGAGCAGTCCATGTAGATCACAAAGGGTTATTACTTCCTTTGTAAGCACTATATTAAATGAATACGGCGGAGGACACCATATGACAGTTACATTAAATCATCAAATCATCATTATCAATCTTTCAGGCTGCTACTTTCTTTTTTTTTTAAAGTATTTCCATCATAGATTACCCCACTCGTGCTCACATAGTTAATGTTCTGAAAGTAAATGAATACTTCCACATTTAATCCTCTTAAATTTCATCAGTTTGTTTCAGTCTGAAAAAAAGTATTTGGATCTGCTCTTCCATTCCAGTGGCTTAGCTAACATTCCTAATTTTGTGCCACTGCAGTTCTGAGAGGAATACTTTCTTCATGGGGCATCTGGGTGGCTTAGTCAGTAAGTGGCTGCCTTCCACTCAGGTCATGATCCCAGGGTCCTGGGATGGAGCCCCACTTCAGGGTCCCTGCTCAGCAGGAAGCCTGCTTCTCCCTCTGCAATTCATCTCCCCCAATCCCTCACCCCCTGCTTGTGCTTTCTGGCTCTCTCTATCTCTCTGTCAAATAAATAACATCTTTTTAAAAAATACTTTCTGCTTTTGTCCAGATTAGTCATAAAATTGTTAAAAATGACCTGGGTTTTTTGACATGGTTGGATATGATTCATACAGCTAAGATGGGGACCGGAATATGTATTTATTAAATTATTTTTTAAATCTTCTATTAGAGGACAGACACCTCATATCTGCTTTTCTTTCCAGGGCTACTATGGGAGAGGGATTACATACATTTCCTTCAGCTATGTGTACATTTTCAGACTAGTTACATAAGGTGTTCAAAGTCCCTTCTGATATCAGAACTCAAATGCAGCTTTGCCTGTCTGAGAACATATGTTTTTTTAGATTATTCTTCTAGATTCAGAAGCTTCTTAAATATATTTTGGGGCATTACCACATTTATGAGAATATGTGTGTTAAGTTTCCTTTGATCAAAACCTTCCTTTACTGTGTATTTTTGTTAGAGTCTGTTAAAGTATTTCAAAAGTATGCTGAGAGTATTAATTGTAGGCTATTATTAACTGGCTACACATTGAAATAAATAACAAAGGCAACAGTTAGATTATGTAATTCAGTTCAAGAAATTAAGTAAAATACATTCCTAGATTAGAACGTAATCTTCTATGTCATTACTTAATGTTTTATCTATTTGGTCTGTCATGAAAAAATAAATGTAAATTAAAGTGTCAGTTTATTTCTCATTATAATTCCTATTTAGTTTCTATTTTTGATTTTGATGTTTTGTTACTTGTGTACTGATTATTGTAGATTGTATATTTTATTATTTTAAAGTGACTGTCTTAGCCTCACTTAATGCTTTTTCCCTGAGTTCATTTTTTTCTGATATGAACACTATGCCTTCCATTTTATTTCGTTTGCTGGCCTGTCTGCCTTTGCTCATCTTTTTATTTCCAACTTTCCTGAGTCACTTTGTTTTGTACAATTTCTGTAAATATTGTATGGTTGTATTTTTCTCCTTGAACTAATATGACATCTTTTAATAAAAATTTACCTCATTTATGCTAATTAAATATTAGCTATGTGTGATTTAATTCTATAATCGTATTTTATCAGTTTTAATAAACAAATTGTATTATTTAATATTTCCTGTTTGTGCTTACTTTTAGTTGAGAAGGTTTGACTTTTATAATCTTCTAATTTACATTCTCCACTTCCTTAGATTTGAGCTATAGAATCCCTAATTCGAAAAATAAGAGAATATATGCATTTATTCTTCCTTTTTCCTTTCCTAATGTCCCATTGCTTCAATAAATTATTTTTATATCTTTAATGTACTTCCTTATTACTTGATTTTTTAGTATTGAATGATAGATTTTGATAACAAGCTCTAATGGATGAAAAAGCTAGCATAATCATGCTGGTTTCCTTTCTCCAACTGCTCCTAATTATTTTAATTTCTCCAGCGCAATAATTTGCAATATTTAAATCTTTTTTTTTTCTAACAGTAAGTGCCAATTCAAGTTTAGTCTTGCTTTTTACAGTTAGTATAGTTTCTACTATCCAGTAGCAACTTCGTTTATTTATTTTCAACTCATCTCATTTCTCTGAATAGCAGAAATTTGCCCTCTTGTATTTTCTATTAGAAGTGCTCAGGAGAACAGTGTTTCCGTTTGTTTTTACATGTTCGGAATGTTTAAACTCTGTTCTCTATTCTTGAATGTTCATATTAAGAGAACACTCACATTTTCTTTCTTTCAGAATATTATTCTACTATCTTGTTAAATTTTGTAGTCAAGATGACTAAAACAAAATTGATTTTTCCCTCTTAGATTTCTTTATTGACCTGGCCTAACTGACCAAAAGCTCCTTTTCTTTTCTTTGAAGCTTAATAACTTGATTGGTTGAGGCCTCAGGTTTCACTCTTCTGGTTCAATTATTCCTGGAACACCATGTGTCTATATAGGTTCAAATAATCCTATATTTTGCAAAATTTTTCTTTAAATATACCTTTATATATGTTTTCTTTTAATGATTAGCACTGTATTATGTCTTGTACATAGTAAAGACACCAGTTTTATGTCCATATTGGGTATCCTTTATTTCTTTTCTATGGATATTGTCTAATGATTCTTTTTATGTTCTTCATCTATTTCTGTTTTGTTCCTTTCATTTTCTCAGTCCTCTATTCTTGAGCTCTCAGTAGTGTCTTTTCTAATAGAAACTTTCAATTTCACTTTCATTTCTGTGAATTTTAAAATTTGTGTTTCCATTTCTCTTCTGAGATGAACCAGCTCTGTTTTTTCTCCTTTTTGCTTTTGTATCTTTCTTGCGGTCTCTAGAACTGCTTTGCTTTCATACTACATCAAAAACTAAGGATGTACTGTATGGTGACTAACATAACATAATAAAAAATATTATTAAAAAAAGAACTGCTTTGTTTTCCTGTTATATAAGGAAAATGTTTTTAAAAAATTCTTTATGCAAATTTTTATCATAATTTAATTTTTATTGTGATTTTTCTTTTTTAATATTCTTTAGTTTGAAATGAATTTTCTGTTTATCACTTCTCTTGTGTTATAGTAAGTTTAAAGAACAACTACGCATGTTTCTCCAAATGAAGTAAATATTTCCTGGTCAAGGCTGTATTAGAGAGTCATCTCTATTCAGACATGCAGAAACTTTCTTCAAATAGATGTAACCTAACAAATCTTTATTAACCATACTCAGATAACTAATAGAAATTCTGGTTATGAAATAAAACCATTTGAAAATATTTTTTCCCTGAGATATATAATATTTGCTAATCCTGTATACTTCTCATGACTGGAAATTATTCAAAAGTGTCATCAGTTATATGAACCAGTGTTATAAACAGAGAATAATTGAATACTTAAAATTGGTCATGAAGTCCCTGCTCATAGAAGATTCATTTCAGCACTCATCTACTGTTTATACTTCCGTTAACATTTACACAGAACACTCTATTTTATGATTTCAGAGTCATGATGATTGGGTCATCTCATGTTCTTATAGATTTAAAGTCCTTATTTTTTTCTGTTTTTTAACTTGCTATTATTGTAACTGTCACATCTCATAATCTAAAAATGTTGGGAAGATAGTTTTCTAACAGACATAGCTGCTGTGTCAAAGGAAATGTATAACAATATTCTTCCAATATTATTAATATGTTTGACCTCATCACTTAGTCCAGGGACTATGCATGGGAAGTATTTTATTTTCTTTCACTTGATAGATCAGATGATATTTCTCTAATATCTGAGTAATTTTGTAATTACTTTTAAGGTTCCATTTCCATTGAGCATGTTGGTGAGAAATCAGAGATGAAAAAAGCTAAGAAGGGAATTATGAAACGCTTAAATTACTTATGTAAATTCATATATATACTTATATATGTAAGATAATGAAATATAAAATGAGGCTTGAAATCTTAATTTATTTTTGTATCTGTGTCTTACTATAATTGGGTAATAAAAGAAGAATATCATACTTTAAATCTCCTTAAAAGGGAGAAACAGAGAATTCAATTTAGTTTAAGATTTTAAGAGGAGAACAAAAAATAGAAATTATCTGCTTTGGGGTGCCTGGGTGGCTCAGTTAAGCATCTGCCTTCAGCTCAGGCCATGATGGAGCCCTGCATTAGGTTCCTGCTCAGGAGGGAGCCTGCTTCTCCCTCTCCCATTCCTCCTGCTTGTGCTCTCTCTCTCTGCTTTTTGGTGTTGAAATGCACATACCTAAGGAGAGAGCAATTCACTCTTCCTGCACCTTGGGGCTTAGCCTGGGAACTTCTGGGCTGTAACCATTGAGCCCTCTTAGGAAGATTAAAGAAAGTTTTATTATCCTTTCAGTTCAGATCAGAGTAATTAACTAGAAAAATAGCCACAGACTTAATTCTCCTGGTATGTGAAAAGAAAAATGTTTCTAGTGGAAATAAAGGCAAACATTCTTGATACACACACACACACACACACACACACACACACACACACACTCCTTTGCTTCAGAAATTTAGAGTTTTTAGTAAGAACATTGAGTTAGTCCAGAGTTCATTTCTTCATCATAAGGTAAGTAGGCACAGACATTTTGAAAGTTATACGACATTTTCTTTAACCTTGTTTCTCAATTATCATCAATCATGATTCTGATTATAATGTGTGGCTATGATGAGCCTAGTGTAACCAGAACACATTTTGTAGGCTTGCCTGCATAAGATTCTTTCCACATTTTGAAATAGTTTTTAACGTTTCACTGACTTCAACAAATTAACGATGAATGGGTCTGAATCACATAACTAAAAGGTTTATTCGAGGGGGTGATTACATGTTAAGTAGGTAAATTAACGAAACATAAAGACAAACCCCCTAGGTGAAAGGCTTATGTTTTTAAATAATGCATGGGTAAGACACCTGCTATATTTTGCTTCCTTTATCACTTCCTTAAGTGTGATTTAATTGGCCAAACCATGTAATACATTTCCCTTGACACATGAAGGAAGATAGAAGTGATTAATGTCATAGAAAAGCATAGTAAGAATGTTTGGCTTAAGAGACCAATTCATCCCATTTGGGTTTAATGGATTGACTTTATGCTCCATAGTGCATACACTGCAGAAACCTTCTTTATTGTCAGCATTCTCTTTCTACCAGTTTTGATGATGTAGGCACTAAACCAATGCTTGTGTCTGCTATATTTTACTAGAGTAGTCTTTAGTGCTATTTGAAGCATTGAAGTATAACTCAGACAATGTGACTAACCTGTTAAGTGATTTGTCATTAAGAAATACTTTTAAAACAAGCTCATGTGAAACAGAAATACTGCACTGTTTAAGGAAACACATTTTTTCGACAGTGGTTGTTTTTCACAGGCATGATATATGCCATTAACCGAAGGAAAAAAGAGCTCAAAATTCAGAACTATTAAATTATATTTGTGTTTACAGTTATTTTCTACCAGTAAAAGATTGGTATAAGTTTGAGAGTTGAGGAAGTATATTCTAAAATGATAAATGTTATATCATAGATGTTTTATTATCTTTTATTAGCTTCAAAATATATTTTATATGCAACTAATGAATCATTGAACACTACATCAAAAACTAATGATGTACTAACAGTGGCTAACTGAACATAATAAAAAATAAATAAATAAATAAATAAATAAATATATATATTGTAGACTATTATTATGATGAAATAATAAACAAGTAAAAGACCTAAATCATGTATAACTGAGAGCCAGATATTATAAAACTAGTAGAATATTTGCAAACCCAAAGCCAAAACTATGGAGAAGACTTCATATACAATAAGAAATGTGGTTATATGGCAAATGAAGGTGGAAGCTATTTGTTTGCACTTGCAGACCCAAAATGAGGTACCAAACAAAGTCCCTGATGGGAGGACTCCAAACCCATTTAAACTAGATAGGCATTTACCTGAGATACCATAACTAGGGAAGGGACTAGTTATTAGTGACAGATACTGCTAACACATAAATACGAAAAGTGAGGTAAAAATTGGACACTGAAGTATGAGAAGCAAGATGTCAGTTGAGTTAAATTGGTGGGGGATGAGGTGACAAAAAGGAAAGCTGTGAAGTCAAGTTGTCTATGGTGTGTGTATAATGGAGTTCTGTATATACAGAAGATAAGGAAGAATGGCTTCCAAGGTAAAGGGAACTGTACATGACAGGAAAAATCAGTGGGTGAAGTAAATCCTTTTATACTAATGAAGACAAGACTTGATTTTCAAAAGAAAAGTGATCATTGTATCAGGCATCAGTAGGACCCAGTGACACAGGAAGGAAATGCGTATTCAGCATATGTACTATAGACCATGTCATTTTTCCTTTGAAGAATAACAGAAATAGATCTTCCAGATCTTGTTTGATCAAGGAAAAGATAGGAGTAAGAGCATCACCAACAATGTGCCCAAGTATTGGGAAACATTTCTTTATGGCGCTTTTGCATGTCTTCTGCGAAGAAACACTCATTTCCAGACTATTTTTTCAAGGATATTTATATAGCAAACAGCCTTAGAAAATAGTGTTTCTACTCCTACTGATCTCCCCGCTATTCCTTATGGGAGGGGGTAAACAGAGGGGTAAATGGGCCATGAGAGACTATGGACTCCAGGAAACAAACTGAAGGTTTTAGTGGGGAAGGGAGTGGGGGGATGGGCTGGCCCAGTGATGGGTATTAAGGAGGGCACGTATTGCATGGACCACTGGGTGTTATATGCAAATAATGAATCATGGAACTCTACATCAAAAACTAATGATGTACCATATGGTCACTAACATACCATAATAAAAAAAAATAGTGTTTCTATTCAGAGCAAAGGGAAGAGTTGCTTACAGTTTTAGAGAATAGAGATAATACCTCCCTCCAGAGCAAAGGAGAGGCATGCCTACTGTCCATCACAAATGATTTAATTAGGTTCCCTAAATTCAGGAATCCTCTCATGGAATGTAACATACCATATGTGCAGGTGCATCTGACACAAATATGCTGATATACGTGATGTTTGCTGTACCATGATTAATAAAGTTTTGTCTCTGAACCAAGAATGTTACATCTTTGGCCAATATCCATATTAGCAATTGTTTCCTGCCAACAGAATTTAGAGAATCCAAGAGCTCTGTTAATTTCGTGTTCTCTCTGTCCCTTTTGTAGTTCAAGCTAGCAGTATTGCTGCTGAAATGATTTTCGCGTTTGGAGGTCGCTCACAGATTTCAAATGTATTCACTCCATTAGATAAAAGTTATCTTTACAGACCTTCACAGGGAGATAATCTCCCCTGTATCTTGGCCTCCTACTGAGATGCCTGGGAATAATACCCTTGAGATTCCTAGAGACCCTCCAGTTTAATAGAAATCTCTGAATCACATCCTTAAACTCATAGAAGGATCCTCTGTGTGAAATCTTGATCTTTCTGGGATTTAGGGGCATACCTAGGCTTTCCTCTCTGCTGACATTTCAGGAGACACCCAACTCTTGACATATTTTGCCATCTGGAGAAACTGAGAACATTCAAAATCATCAAGCCCCATTTCATTTGTATTGAATAGTCCTTCACCAAGTTCTCCCCTTTCTTCTCTCCTCTCACATTTTGACTATTTGCAACAAGAAGAAACCAGGCAGTACCTTCAACATTTTGCTTGAAAATATCCATAAGAATATAACTAGTTTCGTTATTTACCAAGTTTTGCATTCCCCATAACTGCGGGAGACAACGTAGCCAAGGTTGCTGATACTAACTGGCAAGATCTCCTTTCTTCCAGTTTCCAGTAACATGTCTGCATTCCCTTCTGAGCCTCACTGGTAGGTAGCATTCCTAAACTCTACATTCTCTCTAATAGTTCAAGTTAATTGTCTTTTTGCAATGTGATTTAAGCTTGCTCTATCATGTACCCCAAAACTTTTCCAGCCTATGTCCACTCCCTTCCCAATTACAAAGCTGCTCCCTCCTTTTAGGAATTTATTAAAGCAGTACTCTACTTCTGGTCCCAAACCTGTATTAATTTTCTACTGTGGTATAACAAATGACCAAAAATGTAGTGACTTTAAACAACACAGTTACTCTTCCAAAGTTGCTGTTGGTCAAGAGTCCAAGTTGGGTTAGGTGGGTCATCTTCTCTGGATCTTACAGGGCAGCAGTCAAGGTTTTAGCCTAGGTTATTATCTTACATGAGGCTTGGAGTCCTCGTCAAAGGTTCAGTACAGATTGTGAGACTCAGAGTCCCAGCTACCAGGCGCTGCCTGCCATTTCCTAACACATGGCCTTCTCCACAACAATGAAGTTTGCTTCTTCAAGAACAGTCATGTGTCCCTGCTGTTTCCAAATTCCCTTAAATGGCTTACTTAATAAGCTCCACCAAGATAGTTTTCCTTTTGATTAAATTAAAGCCAAGTTATTAGAGACTTTAATTACATATGCAATACCTCTTCACCTTTACCATATAATATTATATAATCAATGGAGTGACATCTACCATATTCATAGGCTCCTACCCATGCTCAAGGAACGGGGATTATGCAAGGGCCATTGGGCATAATGGTACCATTCTTATTTATTTATTTATTTTTAAATTTTTTTATGCTTTTTATTCTCCCTAAGGGACTTATTAGACCTCCAGAATTTCTAAACAATTATTAAGTATTCTGTTAAAAGTTTCTCATGATCACCTAGAATAATGTCTCATGATAATCTAGAAACTCCATTAGTACTTGTTGCATGAGTTAATCTCTTCAATTCCCATGTCCTGTATAGTGCCTGACAAGTTTAGGCACCCAGTAAGGATTTGATGACAATTAAGAAAGGAAGAATTGTTGTAAATTCATCAGCTTCTAGTTGTATAAGTGAGACATTAACCCTTAAAGAGATATCACTTCTTGGCTCCTGAGATAGACCAGCATGTCATTATATTATAAAAGCATTTTTAAATAATTATAATAATGCTTCTGTTTTTTGGGGAAAAAAAACTAATGATAACCATACTAATCCTCTAATTGTTATATTAGTTCAGTAAATGAGCTCCAAAACAAAGCAGCTCATAACATGTGAGGGTCTCATAATGTGTGACTTTAATAATTTTACTCACCAAACAGTTTAACATGGGTGTTTGAAACAGGCAGGCAACTTCCCTCTACACTATGATTTTGAAATTTATCTTGCAGTTCCACCATCTATTAGGGTCTTGGTATCAAAATGCATCCAGTTGCTTTTCTTTATTCTATGCTCTTCCAAATAGTGAATAGTGTAGAGAAGCTGCCTGAAAGTGGCTCATGTCATCTCCGCTCATACTACTTTGTGAGTTCTAGTCACATGGTCATACCCACCTGCAAAGAAGCCTAGAGAATGCAGCCTTCTGGATACTTCACTGTATTTTTCAATTTTATTTACTAAAATTATCTTTAAACCTTAGCATTTGATCCTTGCTTATTTGGGTGCAAGTGTCTTATGGTTAATAAGATGTTTCTTGTTATACGATCATGTTCACTAAAATTGTGAAATCTTTAATTTAGATTTAGCTTTAGGAAATCTTGAGTTTGATTTTCTCATTTTACAGAGAGAAAGCCCCCAAAGGTTAGTACAATTGAACATGTTCTTTCTGTTATCTCTGTAACTTTTTATTTTTAAGGTTTTGTTGGTCCATTGTGAATAAGTTATCTCAAGAAGCTTAAGATATAGCTTTGGTTAAGTGACTTACCCAGGGTCATAGAGCAAGTGAATTTTAGAAATAGTCTTAGGATACATATTTCATAAATATTTTCACTACAGTATGTAGCATAATCTTTAGTTGCTGACTGGCTTTTATTTTATTTTTGATCTAAGACACAAAATCGGATACCTTATGTTTTTGACATAGGGAAGATAGGTAACAAAAAATCCCAGAATTAATTTGAGTTGTTTGCTAATTTACTTAAATGAGTTATATCAACAGTGATTTGGTGTAGTTTTTCAAATAATTTATTCAAATGTATCTATCTAGATATTATTTTGTTGTCTAATTAAAATATTTTATGGTGCAAGAGTTAATTAAAAATCAAGTAGTATAATCCTTTGTGAAATATTTCTTTTAATCTGTACAAATATATTAAGGATTAGTTGCTTGAGCACATTTTCTCAACACATTGATTCTGGGTTACTTTCCAAAAATATGTTACCAATAATATGATAGACAGAATAATGGCCACCAGAGAGGTGTCCATGTCCTAATCTCTGGCATCTCTGAATGTATTACCTTATATGGAAAATAAGATTTTTCAGGTATGCTTTTGGTTGAGCACATTGAGATGGAGACATTATCTTGTATTATCTAGGGGTGTCCAATCAAATCATGAGTCTTAAAAGCTGAGAACCTTTTTAGGCTCATATAAATGAATGAGACAAAGAGATATTAAAGTGATAATGTGACAATGGAAGAAGGACAGAGGTACTTTGCTGCAGGCTTTGAAGATGGAGAAAGGGGGTAATATGATACAGAATATAAGTAGCCTCTATAAACTGGAAAAGGCAAGGAAATAGATTCTTCTCTAAGGCCTCCAGAAAAGAGTACATCCTACTGGCATCTTGATTTTAGCCCTATAAGACATGTTTCAGACTTTTGACCAACAGAACTGTAATATAATAATTTGTGCTATTTTAAGCCCTCTGTCTGTGGTAATTTTAATGGCTGCAACAGGAAATGAATGCAGATTTGGTATCTAGAAGTGAGGTGCCACTATAAAGAACCAAATCTGTAATTGTTCATAAGTTACAGTAGATTCAAAGATTCATATGACAATAATGATTTTCCTCATCTGCCTTCTGCTATGCTTTTTGAGTGAAAAAGAAAGTGTCCTCATGTTTCCAAGAATTTTTTTTTTTACAGAACATTGAATAGTCCAATGGAAGTAGGTGGGGCAGGATAGCATCTCTCCTCAGGGGTCTGAGTAGAAAATGCCTTGTGGAGTTCTGAGATATTCAGATGAGGAAGAAAAGCAGTTACTCTTGAGGTCTTCAATTATTCCTGAGAATCTTCTTGAGATTTTATGACTACCCTTCTCTACTCCAGAAGAGGAAATAACCATAGTGTAGGAGCCATACTTTCTGAGAAAAACCCTGTCAAGTTTTCTATTTTAGACACTATTTCACTTCATGTAGAATTTGTTTGATGGTTAAAATTGGAATTTAGAATAGAGTATGCTATAACAGTAACAGTTTTCCTGCACCAACAAAATAATCAGAGGTCTACAAAGTCATAAATGTTTACTATAGTGTAGAGTCCCTCTGTCTGGTTTGAGATTCGTGATTGATTTAATTAACTGAAATTAGCAAAAAAGATCATTGCTATACTCAAAAAGCTGAAAAATATTCAGTGCTATTCTTCGTTTTTAACTATTCAATTGTTGGAGTCTGTTTAATACCATTTCAATTGTGTAAGAACTTAACTACAGCCTACATATTAAGGAGAATGTATTATTTATGCAAAAGTAGAAACTAAAAATACACTAAGTGGAAATGCAACTTTAAAGTTCTATAAAAAGAGAAGCTAATTATTCTGTTACAGAAAAATCTGTTAGTGACAGAAATGCTTTTCAGAAATAAAACTATCACCTTATTTCAATGGTTTATTTATTTTCACAGCATCCCTTTAGTCACTGGCCTTTATCAGAATGGGAAATTATGGCCAATGCCTCACTGAGCTCTCTAAATTTTTAGTAATTCGATTTCCTTCATATGCTTCTTTTATATGTGGAACTTATTGCCTTTTTCTTCTCTGAAATTATGTAGGAGAAAAAAATTGTAATGCCAGCATAGCAATGAAATTAAATGTGTGATTTGATTTTATTGCTCTTCTATCTTAATTTCAAATAGTATACATTTTCTTACGGTACTAAGACATATACTGCTGATCCCAACAGAATCCTCTATAATCATGCTTACAATGTGCTATTTGCAGAGATATACATACTATTGGCAGCAAAAAATTCAGCTTCACTTCTGTTATAGTAATGTATCTTTAAAGATATATTCAAGTAGTGTGTCAATTAAACCCCCAGCCCAGGCATGAATATTTATAAACTAAAACCTGTAACTATTAACAAATCTTACCTATTTGTGTATGGTGATAGAAGACTTTTGATCTTTTCAACAAACCATTCAAATGAGAGTTTCCTTTCTCCATGGTATTTATCAACAGAAGCTTTCCCACCTATAAGCATTGTTTATTAAATTATGTGACTTACTCAATTTTACTTTTTCTTTTCGTTTTTTAAGATTTATTTATTTATTTTAGAGAGAGTGAGTGGGGGAAGGGATAGAGGGAGAGAGTCTTCAAGCAGACTCCCACTGAGCAGGGAGCCCAAGATGAGGCTCAATCTTACCACCCATGAGATCAGGACCTGAGATGAAACCAAGAATTGGAAGAAGCTACGGAGACACCCAGACACCACTGGATTTTACATTTCCATGACCAGTTGTGTTGTGTCCTCATGTTTCAGCGGTTGCAAGGTCTTCTGTGGTCATGAAATTTTGGGATTACTGTAATTGCGGTTTGAGAACACTTTAATCTCACTATCAAAAATGAATTTAGCAAATTGCCTGAAAAGTTGATTTAGCAATACAAAAGCAAATATTGAAAACTTAATATGTATTAATCAAATTGGCTTATTAAAACCTTAGCTGTATGAGCAAATATATGTAGAGGTAGAGGAATAAAGAAGTTTGACTTCCTTTGTTATGTATCCTGCATTTACCTGTCAAGAGGAATGGATTTTCTTGCTTTGTCTGTTTATACTCCAGGTTTTTCTTCCCTTCCTACTCTCTTACTCTGAACAGAGGTGAAGGGATTTATATAAACAATTTAAGGTACTCCTCTGTAAATCTTCTTTTCCTTTAGTTTTTTAATCTACACTTTCTCACCTTCCTGTGCTAATTGAAACCTGGCTCTCCTGCGGAAAATTGTTTGATCCTGTAGTTCTCAAATGGAATCTGGCTTCTTTCCCTAACCCTTCATCTTACTAAACTTGGAAAGGCAAGGCAATCTGCTCGCTCCCACTGCACTGTCCTCTAATTTTTTCTCCATCTCTGTCTCTGTCTGTATTTCTTTCACATAAACATGCTCTTTCCACCATGCACTATCGCCATCCACTATCCCAGATACTTGCTTCTTTCCCTAACCCTTCATCTTACTAAACTTGGAAAGGCAAGGCAATCTGCTCGCTCCCACTGCACTGTCCTCTAATTTTTTCTCCATCTCTGTCTCTGTCTGTATTTCTTTCACATAAACATGCTCTTTCCACCATGCACTATCGCCATCCACTATCCCAGATACTTGCCCTGCTAGGTCATAATATTAGTCCCTGGATCATTACATCTCCACAATTGTTCCCTCAATACTTCTTGCCATATGAAGAAAGATATAGGAAAGTGTCCTGGCCTTTCCGTTACTTGGCCTGCTCTTACGCAATTGCCTTGATGTTCACACTTTCTCAAAACTATGCATCGCCTTGGTTGTTGCCTGCACCTTGTCATTATGAGTACTTACAGTGTGATGATAAATTCCAAACAGTCTGCTCTAGAGTGATACCTTCCACCCTTCCACCTCAGCCCTTTAGGTGCCCCAAACTCCTCAATACTTGACACTAATGGAGTCTTTTTTTTTTAAAGATTTTATTTATTTATTTATTTGACAGAGATAGAGACAGCCAGAGAGAGGGAACACAAGCAGGCAGAGTGGGAGAGGAAGAAGCAGGCTCATAGCAGAGGAGCCTGATGTGGGGCTCGATCCCCTAATGCCGGGATCACGCCCTGAGCCGAAGGCAGACGCTTAACCGCCGTGCCACCCAGGCGCCCCGACACTAATGGAGTCTTAGACTGTTTGATCCCATCCTTGTGTTTTATGCCCTTTACACAAGGGAAATATCATGACCATTTAGTATTGTCATTCCTTCATATATATCTTCAGCTCACTTGCTTCCTTATTCTCTCTTGGGGAAAAATCATTCTGAATAAATCCAACTCTCCCTTTACTCTCTGATTGTTCTCATTTAGCTAAATATAACTAAAGAAAATCAAACAGCCATGGTGAAGTCTCACATTAAATTCCTGATCACTGACCCCAAGCAGGCCCCTAAGGCAGCATAGCAGTTATTCTACCTTCTCCAGTCCTGTTAATCCCTCTTTTATAGGAATCTCTGCTGTCTCTTTAAACCTCCAAACCACTGGCCTTATCCTCAGAATCAAAAGACAATTTTGCTTCCTGCTTCACTGAGAAAATTGAAGCAATCATTGGAGAACTGCACACATCTGCCCACTCTCTGCATCTCTGCATCTGCGTTTGCTCTAAAGGAATCTGAGCTCCAAGCTCTCCCCACGCTCCTCGTGCCCCCTCCATTACTGCACAGCCTCTCCACTCTCCATGAGCCATTGTCATCCACCTTTCCCTCTCCACCCAGGGTTTCTCAGAACCACTCTGTTCTTTGCTCTCCTTGAGAGCAAACCTCCTTGAAAGAGAGGCTATATTCACTGTTCCTATTAGTCTCACCCATTTTCTCTTGGGTCTAACCCAACTGCAATTTGTCCCAAGGTCACAAAGGAGTGCTGTTTTGCTAGATCAATAATCAATTCAGTCCTCATGGCATTTGAGTCAACAGAGGGATTTGATGCTGCTGTTCACCCGCTTTTCACTTGTCTCTCATTACGTCAAAATTGCATGAGTTTTCTCCTATATCTTTGTTGTTTTCTTCTCTTCTCTGACACCCCAAAACATCTGCTGTTTCAGAACCTTATTTTGGGTCTCTTCTGTACACATCTATCCAGCTTCAAGCTGTTAAATAACAGTCTTAAGCTAATGAATCAAGATTTTAAGACTTGACCACTCTTTTGAACTCCACAATGGTTTATACAATTTGTCTCTTGATATGCCCACTTTATGTCTAAAATTATCACAGTCTTAAAATGTCTAAAACCGAGCTCCTGATTTTCCCTCCAAAGCTGATTTTCAAAAGATTTCCCATCTCACAATGTGCATGACCATTTTTCTGTTCATAAAGGTCAAAAAGCTGTATCGTCCTTAACTTCATTTTTTCTTTCACACTATAAGATGAAATTCGACTTTCAAAATATATCCAGAGTCCAAAATCTCCTAAAACCTCCTTTGCTGTCAGTCTTTTGCAGCTTCTTTTCTCTTTCTCAGGATCACTGCTATAGCATCCTTCCTGCCTTTGTGCCTCCTATATCCCTTCCCTTTCTGTCAAGTGGTACTGTTCAGATACAACTCAGATTCTGTCTTTCCTCTCCTCAGACCCTCCAGCGACTTACCATCTCACTCAGAGCAGAAGCTAGAGGCCTCATAGTGGTCCTAAGGGTATGTATACCTGAGGTCACCTTCCATTTTATGTCTCTGGCTGCCAAGGCCTCGCAAACCCCCAAGGCAAGTCTTGCATTCCAGCCTCTGCCTTTGTTGGCTTCTCTGCCCTAATGGTCTTCCCCCATTTGGGGAACTCTCTCAGTTCCTTTAAGCCTATACTCAGATGCATCCCTGTGAGAACTTATGGCAATCTCATCAGATATCTCAGCCCCTTTCCACTTCTTCCCATTTTCCCTTCCTTTATTTACCTTGTTTCCCTTAGG
Organism: Ailuropoda melanoleuca; assembly: GCF_002007445.2. Classification (NCBI taxonomy): domain Eukaryota; kingdom Metazoa; phylum Chordata; class Mammalia; order Carnivora; family Ursidae; genus Ailuropoda; species Ailuropoda melanoleuca. Next base: position 3,643,103 of record NW_023179820.1, read on the forward strand.
ACCTCTTACTTCTTGACATAATATGTATTTTTTTTATCCTTTCATTTTCAGTCTTCCAAAGGGGAATCTAAGTTACAGTATTGCAGTGTGTATTTAGTTCACTGCTGTATCTCCAATGCTTATAACAGAGACTTGACTGAATTACTCTATTTTGTGAGTGTGTTGGAGAAAATGTTCAAGTTACCAATCTGATAATGTTGCCTGAAATCTTGGATGTATTAGATCTGATGTATCTCCTAGCCAAAACACAAACCAGAACAAAACAAATCTTGAGTTTTACTTTTTAATTGTAAATCAGGATGGCCTAGAATTATTTTGATTGTCAGGGCAAAGTCAGCCTAAGATCAACAATGTATTTCAGATAACACTGACCTGTTGCCAGAAAATAGCCATCCTATTTCTTATTAACATACTCAGTGTCTGATGCAGGTCTACCTGCTTTCTTGTGCTGACAAGTGTGTCTCTTTTTTCTTTCCTGATTGCTACTCTCCAAAATACCCTGGCACAGTTCCAAGCTGCTTAATTTCAATGTCTTGAAAGGAGCCTTTGTAGCCAACCCTTTGCAGTGACAAATCAGTGTAATTGCCATGGTCCCCCATTTGAGGGGCTTTGTGCTGCTACAGTAATTGCTGGCTCAGCAGTGGTTTTCAGGGAAGCAGCTGGCAAAAGGGAAAGGAGATGATTTTTTACAGCTGATATAAAAATAACGATAGGTTCATTTGTAAACTCACAATCAACCATGTGCCCTTCTACCAAAAGTGAAGATTATTTCTTTCTGCTTATACCAGAGCACTCCGGGCACATTTAGTTCATTTTGTAACTTCTTTTTCATTTAAAGCTCTCCTTGAGATTCAATTATATTAAGATTTCTCTTGGATCTTGTACCCCACAAAAATAAACCACCTGGTGAAATATTTAGCCAACAGTAAGTAATTGACTTTACAATGGGGTTGGACAGAGAGATGATTTCCTAAAAGGGACAGAAGGAGTAGCTTTGACTGCTAACCTGGGGACCTGGAAGCAAGCTGCCTCCTGATATGAGAGGGAGGGGGAACTTGATGCCAAATACATCAAAAGCTGCGATGAAACAGTCTAGTTTGTCACTTGAGCTGAGTGGTTTGAACTCCTAGGAGTGATGTCTACTGAATTTGAAGTATATAAAGGATGTGTTCATATTAGAAGGTGGGTGAGCCAGTCCATGGTGGTGCAACCCCATGGCTCCACAGAAAAAAAAATTTCTCCTAGAAGTAACAGGAGTGGATATTTTGAGGTACAAAGTGGTTGCAGTAGTGCATGGTATGGTCAGTGTAGGTGTTTTGTTTTGTTTTTTGTTTTTTTGCTTTCTTCAGAAATCTCCTGGAAACGTAATTAAAAGCAGACGTATGGATTTGGTAGGTGCTGTTGATATTGTTGTCTGAATGCATAGAGGCTGGGTGGAATATAAAGATGATTCTATTTGGGAGATATGCATCTCCTCTCCCTTAATTCAGGAACATGAGATTAATTCTAAAGTTTTGCAAGGTAAGAAGTGCTCTGAGATGGGGGTACCACCACATTGGGATTCCTTGGTAAATAATTATTAAATTCTTATTCTCTTGCCTTTGTAGGCATTCTTGATTGCTATGGCTTTGAAAAACATCTGTTACTCCCAGATGTTTTTAGTTGTAACATGCAAACTTCTACCACTAAGCTGTGTGCACATGTGTGTATGTGCACATGTGTGCAGGCACACACACATCAAGGCTAGAAAAATGGTCTTTTTGGTGTAGGAACACGATTGTTACGTTGATTTTGAATCAGTGACTGTTAAACTCACTGAATTCTATGCTTCTCTATTCAGCTGTATATAAACTTCTAGCAAATCCATATACTGAATTGCAGTTATTCTATTTTCATTTGCAGGTACCTGTTCTATTATTTTGTAATTTCCAGTGACCTCCTATAATTGTTGAACTAATCATTTAATTTCAAATATATTGAGCATAATAATTTTAAGTTATGCGTCTGATACCTCCAAAATCTGTATCTCTTATGTGCATTTCCCCTATTGCCTATCTTATCTCCTGGTTTTCTAAGCTGTATTTATTTTTGCCTCCTTTTATGGCTTCTAAATATTGGTTCAAAAATAGACATTGCATATAAACATAATAGACATAATTTGAGGCTCTGAGTAAGGCTATCTTCCTCCAGAGAGGATTTAGTTTTATTTCTGGCAAAATAAAATCAAAAGTTATAGTTTATCTTATCTCAATCAGGATTGAGTGTTTATGAACTAGGCTCCAGTCTTTATGAGGCTAGGCCTATTACTTATTTTTACTCCTATATTGTTGTATTCTGCTGACTTCTTTTCTTGGAAGGCTGAAATCCAACATGTGCTACTTAAACCTTCGAATCTGCTGAAACCTACTATTTTAGCCCCTCAGCAGTTGGTTTACAATAGACAAAGGCCAGGGGAAAGAGGCATTGAAGTTGACTCACATCCCTGAGTTGTCCTTTTCACTTAAAGCTGGGCTGCTTAGGTCTTTGTGCCATGGAAACATGGCAATACCTTCTAAAATGCTTTTATCCTCCTTTTAAAAATTTTTGCTTGTTTTATTCCAGTGGTCCCGGGAAGTAGAATTGGTCTTAAACAAGCTTGTTTACCATTGTTCTATATGGAAATACCTGTTAATCAAGAACCCATAATTTTCTTTTCTCTTTCAAGTACTAGAATACTTTCATAATGTTTTCTTCTGTCATAAGTAATAAGCCCTGTTCTCAATAACACACAGACTTACTAGCTGTTGGGTCTACTCTCTGATTTAGGGATAAATTTGTCCAAAATTGAGGTGGCTTTCACATCAGATAAAGAGTTTGTTAACACACAGAATGCTGTACCCCAACCCTAAGATTTCTAATTCAGGAGATCTTGGATAGGACATGAGAATTTGCATTTCTAGCAAGTTCCCAGATGATACTGATGATGATGGACGAAGGACCACTCTATCACAGGGAGATCAGATGAGTATACTGTCAATCTTCACTTTGGCTGAGAAAAAGTTGGAGACAAATTTGGGGACCTATGTTAATAAATATAAAAGACTTAGTGTGACATGATTATTTTGCTGTAAGAACATACCATTTGTCCCTTTATTATTCATTATGAGTATGTTGTTACCTACTATATTATATCTTATTAAATACCTTCCTTTCCCTTTCTGCTCCCCAAAAACTGGGAATACATATTGTTAACCTTAAATCATACAAAAGGCAATTTAATTAAATAAACATGAGTTTATTCAAGAATAGCAGGGGAATTGCAATTTGGGACAAGCAAACTATGGCAAATCATAGGCAAACCCTAAGAGACAGAGAAGAGGATAGCTTTTATTAGGTGCCAGGAGGAAAGTGGGGAGGGTTGTGTTAAACAAGGTCACTTGGAGGAGAGTGAAAGTTTGAGGTTGTGGCTGTTACTGAGACGTGGCAATCTTCCTTTTTCCTACTGGTGATATAGATTGAGATGAGTGGTATGTGTATGAGAGCTCTCCTTTCATGGCTTCCCAACTCCATTTTAAATGAGGTTTTCTTTATTCATTTTTATATGTCCTCCTTTTGATCCAGATATTTCTCTGAAGGCATCATTGGTCAAGCATCCAGTTGTCCCTTTTGGTTGAAATATTTCTGTCTATATCTGTCCCTCAGTACTGGGAAGAACCTTTCCCAGGAGTCATGTCCCATGTTGGAGAAAGGAGGAAAGAATAAGTACTGACCAGAAACCATAGAGCCACACATTTGTGTAACAGGAGAGATAGAAGGAGAGGATCTCATGCATTTCCCCTTCTTAAGTTCATATCTTGTCGAGGTTATAAGCATTGGAGATCATCTCAAAGCACTGTGTTAATATTATTCTGTTTCATTCATCATTTTCACATCCCTCAGAATGGGTAAGAAAGACGGTTAACTCAAAAAGTGGTTCATGGTTACCATGACTATATTTCTCATTATCCCCAAAGCCGTTGAAGTCTCTTTTGGTCCCACTTCTGCCACTAAGTCTTCTAGCACTGACTTGGAAATTCCAGGTTGACTGGTTAAAGGTCACATTCCTTTTGAAGCCAAGTGGCTTGCTCAGTGTTATGTAACTGAGTTTCAACCTCTTCAGAAATGTTAATTCAGCTGCAGCAAGTGGTGTTGGCCACAGCATAGACAGCTTATTGCTTACCTAAAAGATAATAAAAGATTATCTAATTATAAAAAAAAAAAAACAAAAAAAACTTTGGACAGAGAGGCTAAGGATCTTTGTGGGGCAGCTATTTTCTTAGAAGATTCTGTAATATCTTTAAGAATTAAGGAGAGATTTCTGATTATATTCTCAATTACATTTACTCCTAATCAGGGAAGTGTGGTCTCAAAGGAAATGAATCCTAAATCTGGCAATTCCTCTTGGTAATTCCTTTCTAATTTAGTGATCTAAATCCGGGGGAGTGAATCAATGAAGTACCTTTGTTGGTGGAAAGTTAAGGTCACAGATAACTAAGAGGCATTGCCTGGCTATGCACCAGCTATCCAGGCATTTACAGTTTCAAGGACAATGGTAACTGTGGTAAGACATTAGGGCCAATGACCAAAACAGAATTCTTGAGATGTCTTTGGTGCAAACAGGTGGTTTTATTAAAGCACAGGGATGGGACCTGTAGGCAGAAAGAACTGCACTGGGGTCATGAGAAGTGGCCTATTATATACTTTCAAGTTAGGAGGGGGTTAGGGATAGTTTAAGTCTCTAAGGAATTTTGGAAGCAAGGTTTCCAGGACCTTGAGGGGGCTAGCTATTGTTGGGAAAAGGTTTATTACTGTCTAATAAAACCTTAATCATGAGACCCTTCAGATATATATCAGTGGGCCATATGCTTGGGGGATGATTGCCAACATGTATCTTGGGGATTTAGAGATAAACAAAATTTCTAAAACAATTTTTATATGTTAAAGTAGACTTACAAGATCCTGGGGAGTCAGGCTAAGGGCGCTTTTGCCCTTAGCAAAGTATTAACATCAAGGCAGTTGTGTCCCTAGAGAAATGTCACTCTACCCATTTCAAGGACAGGTCAATGGGGGCCGTAGGTAGTAAGGAAATTTTATAATTTCTTTTCTGCCTTTGTTTCCCATATCGGTAACCACCACAGACAAAGATACATCCTGTCAGGTTACCAATCATTCCTGCTAAGGTGGCACTGTTAATAGACAGATGGCAGTTTTTGATGACAAATCTAGCAGTCTGAAAGGCAAAGGTTACCTGCCTTAGTAATGGTCTGGGAGAAACAGATGAGGGCATTATCTTTCCAGATCAATGCCAGAGTAAAGGAAAGAAAAAGAGGGGGTGCCTGGGTGACTCAGTCATTAAGCATCTGTCTTCGGCTCAGGCCGTGATCCCAGAGTCCTGGGATCAAGCCCCCCATCGGGCTCCCTGCTCCACTGGGAAGCCTGCTTCTTCCTCTCCCATTCCCCCTGCTTTTGTTCCCTTTCTAGCTGGCTGTCTCTCTCTGTCAAACAAACAAATAAAATCTTAAAAAAAAATAGGAAAGAAAAACAAGGAACAAAAAAAGTTTCAAGTTCAGTTAAAGTACGAAGTTTTGATCTGATGCTTAGAGGAAGCCATCTACCTCAATATCATCTACTTTTCTTCCTAGTCAATTTGATTCAATGTTTGTATAGGACCAGATGTCAGATGGAAACTTCTTTAGCTGTGAGATGCATATACAAGATTTAAGTACCTGAAGTTTGACTATCAACTGGGTAATGAAGAGGACCTGGTATAGCCTCTTGCAAGAAGATTCAAGAGCATTCTGTTCCTTTTCTTTCTTTTTTATTTTTTTTAAGATTTTATTTATTTATTTATCTATTTATTTATTTGAGAGAGAGAGAGAGAGAGTGAGAGAGAGAGAGAGAAAGAGCACAAGTCAGGGGGAGAGGCAGAGGGAGGGGCAGACTCCCCACTGAGCAGAAAGCCTGATGCAGGGCTCAATCCCAGTGATGAGGGAATGGAAGGCAAGCTGAAGACAAAGCAGAAGCTGACACTCTGCAACCCCCCCCCATGGGATGTATGCAACATTCCTCAGACACTCCTGGCTGCCCTAAAGGACAAAGAAATAGTCCTTACTACCTATAGCCCATTGACAAGTCCTTGAAACAGGCATGGTGACATTCCTGTAGGAACTCAGCTGCCTGATGTTAATACTTTGCTAAGGGCAAAAGGCAGTCCTAGCCTGACCCCCTCCCCTCCACCAAGATCCTGTAAGTCTACTTTAATGTATAAAAATTGCTTTGGAAACTTCCTTTATCTTTAACTCCCCAAGATACGTATTGGCAATCATCCCCCAAGCATATGGCCCACTGATATACATCTGAAGGGTCTCATGACTAAGGTTTTATTAGACAGTAATAAATGACCTTTTCCCAACAACAGCTAGCCCCCTCAAGGTCCTGGAGACCTTGCTTCCAAAATTCCTTAGAGACTTACCCTATCCCTAGCCCCCTCCCCACTTAAGGGTATAAAATAGGCCATTCCTTACAACCCCAGGGCAGCAGCTCTTTCTGCCCATGGGTCCTGTCCCCATGCTTTAATAAAGCACCATTTTGCACCAAAGACGCCTCGAATTCTTTCTCAGTCGTCAGCTCTGGACCCCACCCCACTGAACCTCATGTATATTCACCTGCATCTCATCAAAATCAGTCCTTGAGGCCAGTACTACCCTGATACCAAAGCAGGATAAAAATAATACAAGAACAAAAAAGTCTAGTTTTCTGATATACTTGGACTTTCTTTTGACATCCATTTGTGTGATAATGTTTCTCTGCCCCCTCACTTTCAATCTGCAGGGTCTTTAGGTCTGAAATGAGTTTCTTGTAGGAAGCATATAGATGGTCTTGTTTTTTTTATCCATTCTGACACCCTACGTCTTTTGATTGGAGCATTTAGTCGACTTACATTCAAAGTTACTATTGATAGATATGTATTTATTGCCATTTTGTTACTTGTTTTGTCATTGTTTCTGGAGATTTCTCTGATCTTTTCTTGTCTTTGTCACTGTTGGTCTCTCCTTTCCACTCAAAGAGTCCCCTTTAATATTTCTTGCAGGGTGGTTTAGTGGTCATAAATTCCTTTAGTCTTTGTTTGATGGATTTTCCCTTGTAAGTTAAGGACTTCTTTGTCTTGCTGCTTTTAAGATTTTTTCTTATTACTTTATTTTGCCAATTTAATTACAATATGTCTTGCTATTGGCCTGCTTTTTCTTCTCCTCCATGGGAGCTCTGTGTGCCTCCTGGATCTCTGTGTGCATTTCTATTTCCTTCCCCAGATTAGGGACATTTTCTGCTGTTATTTCTTTAAATTATTTTTTCTGCCCCCCCTTTCCCCCTTTTTCTGGGACTCCTATAATATGAATGTTATTATGTTTGATGGAGTCACTGAGTTCCCTCAGTCTATTCCTGTGTTGCATAATTGTTCTCTCATTCAGCTTCATTATTTTCCATTACTTTGTCTTCTAGGTCACTAATTCATTCCTCTGCTTTTTCCAGCTTGCTGTTTATTGCATCAAGCCCAGTTCCGATCTCATTTATTTCATTCTTCATCTCTGATTGATTCTTTTTTAACTCTTTTATCTCTGTGGTAGGGTCTCCCTGATGTCTTCTATTCTTTTCTCAAGCCCAGTGAGTATCCTTATGATTGTTGCTTTAAATTCTCCATCAGGCATGTTACTTACATCTATTCCAGTTAGATCTCTGGCTATGACCTTATCTTGTTGTTTCATCTGGGATAAATCTTCCATCTTGTCATTTTATCTACGTCTCTGCCTTCTTCTCTGTGTTTGAAAAATAAGTTATATGTCCTGCTCCTGAAAGTAATGGCCTTATGAAGAAGAGTTCATATGGTGCTCAGGGCCTGGCACTTCAGTGAATGTACCCGGTGTGTGGTGCATGCACTCTGATGTTGTGTTTTGGCTGCTCTATCCTTCAGGCCAGTCCTCTGCAGAGGCTCTCCTTGCCTGCTGTGCACAGAATTTGGTTCCTGGCCTAAATGTATGAATTTTAAGTAGGTGTGTTGTGGTCTGCCTGTGAAATGAGACCCGACACCACATCCATGAGAACTGAGGCCCTGCCAGAAGTCTCTGGTTGGGAGATGTGGTGGGGGCAGGGGCTTGTTCTGGTCTTCTGGGTGAGGGGCCCGCTCTGCTGGGGCTGAAGCAAGCTTGACTTAGAAGGGCAGTCCCACCAGAGCATAGGGAGTGGGGCTTGGTGTAAGCAAGTTAAGCAGACTTGTAACTGTGCTGCCTCTTGCTGGTGGCTCTGTGTTTATGCTGGGGGATGGGTAGGGAAATAGCACTGGCCAGCTCTCCTTTTCCCAGAGGGGTGTATTTGAGAATGTTGCCTCCCAGGAATGATGTCCAGAAAAGTGAATAATCTCCCCACTTTGTGTCCCAGGCATTCTTCACATCACTATTTTCATGCTGTCTTGTCCCTAGGTTGTTTGTCTGCCTTCTCTCCAGGAGTAGCGAATGCTCTCAGGGCTGTATCACAGCCAAACCCATTGAGCTTTAAGATTATAGGCTTTAAGTCACACTGCTTGCAAGAACTCATGAAATTCAGCCCCTTTTGTTTTCTGAACCAATGGCTTTGGGAAACATTCTCCTTGTGCATCCCCTGTGTGTTCCTCTCTCTTCTGCCCTTCCCTGAGACCATGGCTCTCTTCCCTCTGCAGCAGCAGCAATCTGTTTCTCCCCTAAATCACATATCTGCACTACCTACCTTCTTTGATGTGGCCACTTCTTTCCCTTTAGTTGTGGAGTTTGTTCTGTCAGTCTTCAGGCTGATTTCTGGGGTATTTAGGATGATTTGATAGTTACCTAGTTGTGTTCATGGGACGAGACAAGCCTAGGGTCCTCTTACTCTGCTGCCATCTTGGGGATAATTGGCACCAGTTTACTTTTGATATTAAAACTCATTTTAAAATTCATTTTAATTTTAGCCAGCCAGAACACACATCAAAATTCTTCTTTAAAGATTCCTTTTCCACAAACACTCTACAACTTTCTTTTTTTACATTCTTATTTTATCCTACTTTTCCTCTCTTTAAATAACCAGCCTCGATTTAGCACAAAATTACTTTCTTTTCCTTCAACCAGAAAGTATTTCCATCCCTCATACTTTCTTTTACCAAAAGCACACATCCTACTTTTCCTGCTATAGAGATGCTTCCCTTGTTATTTCTAGTAGCTTGAGTCACATGTATTGATGAGAATTCTTAACCCTTAGGAAACTTAACTAACAAACAATTATGGTGTGCTTATGGTGTGCTTCCCTCTCTTTTTCCCCTCCCACCATGTTCATCTGTTTTGTTTCTTAAATTCTTCATATGAGTGAAATCATATGGTATTTGTCTTTCTCTGACTGACTTATTTCACTCAGCACAATACACTCTAGCTTCATCCAACCACAGATGGTAAGATGGCATCCTTTTTGGTGGCTGAGTAATATATATACCATATCTTCTTTATCCATTCATCAATCGATGGATGTTTGGGTTATTTCCATAACTTGGCTATTGTTGATAATGCTGCTATAAACATCTAGTAACAAACTACAGAAATGAACCCTGAAAGGATAGTCTTTGCTATAAAATCTAAAACTAAGTTTAAGTGATCTTTTCTCTTTTGTTTCTCTACGGGTAAGAATTACCTCTCTGAAGTTTGTACTTTAACATTTATATTTCAGGCATGGGGAAGAATGCAAGTCATAAATCTTTTAAGATAAATGGGAGGAGGTTTGGAGATTGAAAAAAGGAACAAGTGAACTTTGAACTGCTTCTAGACTGTATTTCTAGTTTTGCAAACGTTTGAAAGATAAAGACAGTTGACTTCATTTCCTCAAAAAATTGGGTTGCAACTTAAATAGCATCATAAATTAATCCACCCATTCAACTACATTATCTTCAATTTATTTAAGGGAGAAGGCCTAAAAATAATTCCTATCAGGTCCTGAATATGAACTATGGTCAGAGATTCAGTCAAACTGGAAAATGTTTTCCTTTCATCTAATTGCTAATCTCAGGAGGTAAATCCATTTATAAAATTTTTTATTACCCTCTCTGGATAGTCTTTTTTTTTTAAGATTTATTTATTTATTTGAAAGAGAGAAAGGGAGAGAGGGCAGTCCCAGGGTGAGGGGCAGAAGGTGAGGAAGAAACAGTTTTAAGCAGATTCTGCACTGAGCATGGTGCCATGGAGCCTGACATGGGGCTCAATCTCATGATCCTGAGATCATGACCTGAGCTGAAACCGAGAATCTGATGCTTAACCAACTACACCACCCAGGCACCCCTGGATAGTCTTTTCAATAAATGGTGCTAGAACAACTGCATATCTATATGAAAAAGAAAGAAGGAAAGGAAGAAAGAAAGAAGAAAGAAAGAAAGAAAGAAAGAAAGAAAGAAAGAAAGAAAGAAAGAATATTGAATACACCTTACACCCTTCACAAAATTTAACTCAAAGTGGATTACAGACCTGAATGTAAACTCCAAAACCATAAAACTACCAGAAGATCTCACAGGAGAAAATCTAGATGACCTTGGCTATGTCAATGACATTTAAAAAAAAAAAAGATTTAATCTATTTATTCATAAGAAAGGAGAGGTAGAGGCAGATGGAGAAGCAGGCTCCCCACAGAGCAGGAAGCTTGATATGGACTCAATCCCAGGACCCTGGGACCAGGGACCTAGACGAGGGTAGACGCTTAACTGACTGAGCCACTCAGGCGTCTCTGCTGATGACATTTTAGATGTAACTCCAAAGGCACGATCTATGAACGAAACCATTGCTAGCATGGAATTCATTAAAAGTAAAAAGACAATATCAATAGAATAAGACAAACCACAAATTGGGAGAAAATATATGCAAAACATATATCCAATCAAGGACCATTATCCAAAATATTCAAAGAACTCTTGAACTCAAAATAAGAAAACAAACAGCCCAATTTAAAAAATGGGTCAGGGCCCCTGGGTCGCTCAGTCATTGGACATCTGCTTTCAGCCTAGGGTGTGATCCCAGAGTCCTGGGATCAAGCCCTGCATTAGGCTCCCTGCTCCACTGGGAGCCTGCTTCTCCCTCTCCCACTCCCCCTGCTTGTGTTCCCTCTCTCGCTGGCTGTCTCTATCTCTGCCAAATACATAAATAAAATCTTTTAAAGAAAATGGGTCAAAAACATTAGTAGATGCCTCACCAAAGAAGATCTACAGATGGAAAATAAATATATGAAAAGATACTCCACATTATATGTCATCATGGAAATGAAAAAGCAAAACAACTGTAATATATCACTCCACACTTACTAAAATGGCCAAACCCAGTACACTGACAATGCCAAATGCTAGCAAGGATATGGAGAAATAAGAACTCTCATGCATTGCTGGTGAGAATGAAAAATGGTATAACTACTTTGGAAGATAATTTTGTGGTTTCTTACAAAACTAAGTATACTTTTATCATACATTTCAACAATCACACTCCTTGGTATATACCAAAATGAGTTTAAAACTTATGTCCAGACAAAAACTTGCACACTGATGTTTATAGCATCTTTGTTCATAATTGCCAAAACTTGAAAGCAACCATGATGGCTATATGTAAGTGAGTGGATAATTAACTGTAGTATATCCAAAGAATGGAATATCACTCAGCACTAAAAAGAAATGGGTTATCAAGCTGTGAAAGGGCATGGAGAAACCATAAATATATATTAAAAAATGAAGGAAATCAATTTAAAAAGGCTACATACTATATGATCCTAAAGATATGGCATTCTAGTGGCACCTGGGTGGCTCAGTCAGTTAAGCAGCTGCCTTTGGCTCAAGTCATGATCCCAGGTTCCTGGGATCAAGGTCCATGTTGGATTCCCTGCTCAGCAGGGAGCCTGCTTCTCATTCTGCCCCCACTTGTGCTCTATCTCTTACTATCTTTCTCAATAAATAAAATCTTTAAAAAATTTAAAAAAAATTAAAAATTAAGATATGACGTTCTAGGAAAGGTAAAATTATGTAGACAGTAAAAAAAAAATCAGTGGTTTCTAGGGCTTGGGGAGGGAAGGATGAATCAGCAGAGCACAAAAGATTTTTAAGGCAGTGAGATGATTCTGTATGTTGCTATAATGGTGGATACATGTCATTATATATTTGTTAAATCTCTAGAATATGCAACACCAAGAGTGAACCATAATGTAAACTATGGACTCTGGGTGCTAATTATGTATCAATGTAAGATCATCAGTTGTAACAAGTATATCACTCTGGTGGGGGTTGATAATAGTGGAAGAGACACACAGGCTATGTATACATGGGGGCAGGAGGTCTATGGGGAAAGATCTACCTTCCACTCAATTATGTTAAACTGCTCTAAAAAATTAAAGTCTGTTTAAAAAAGGCAAAATAATAATGTAAACTAAAATAAATCTTAAAGTAATAAATAAAATGTTGCTATGCAGTGCAGGCTTTACATATCAGGTGTGTTTTCAGATAATTACACATGTCATTTAAAATAAGCAAGTTTATACAAATCAAAACCACAATGAGATATCACCTTGACACCTGTTAGAATGGCTATCATCAAAAAGACAAAAGATAACAAGAGTTAGTGGAGATGTGGAGAAAAGGGAACAATGTCCAGTTTTGGTGGGAATGTTGACTTGTGCTGTCAACTGTGGAAAACAGTATGAAGCTTCCTTTAAAAATTAAAAAAAGATCTACCATATGATCTAGCAATCCCACTCTTGGGTATATACCCAAAGGAAAGGAAAACTGGACCTCAAGGAGATATTTTCTTTTCCACGCTCATTGTAGCATTATTCACAATAGCCAAGATATGGAGAAAAAATGTATATCAACAGATGAATGAATAAAGGTGAGATATATTTTATATTCATCTTTGAGAAAGAAGGAAATCTTGTTGTTTGTGACAACATGGATGTAACTTGAGGGCATCATATTAATTGAAATAAGCCAGACAGAGAAAGACAAATACTTCATAGTGTCACTCATATGTGGATTAGAAAAATAAATAAATAAATAAATAAATAAATAAATAAATAAATAAATTAATAAAGTCAAACTCATAGAAGCAGAAAGTAGAAAAGTTGTTGCCAGGAGCCAGAGAAAATGAGGAGAGGTTGGTATAAAGATGTAAACTTTCACCCATAAGATGAATAAAGTCTGAATATTTCTTTAGTTAACTGTAGTTAACACTGTATCATGTAACTGAAATTTCCTGAGAGTAGAACTTAAATGTTCTTATCTATATAAATAAAATACATACCCTATATGTGAGGTTGATGAATGTGTGTAATCCTTTCACAATATATGTGTTCACCAAATCATCACAATGTACAACTTTAAATATCTTATAATTTTATTCGTCCATTTATACCTCAACAAAGCTGAAAAATAGGCAAGTGTCTGAAATATTTATCTTAAAATTATACATTTTGGAAGTCCTCTTGTCGTTTCATATGCAAGGGAAACCATTTCCTTTTAATTATCCTTATTTCCAAAATATATCATTTGAAATACTCTTATGCCTATATGGCCCATTTAGGTTTTTTAATTTTTTTAAGATTAAATGATACTTTTTTTTTTGAATTATCATTTGCCAAGACATGCGTGGGAAGAATTTACTAAAAATGCCTCAGTCTCCTCAACCATATAATTATTTCAAGAGTCCTGATAATAATGAAAACCAAAGGGTGCATTTTGACATCTTTGCACAATTGATTAGAACCTTGTTTTGGAACAGAAGATGATAAGGACAGTCCTTGGCATGGAGAACAAGCATGAAGAAATATCACTTACAGATCTGATAATCCCATTTTTATTAATTATATTATCAACTCATCCCCAAATCTACACACAGTTCAAAATAATACAGTTGTATTCAATGATATTTCTTTAAAAATGTCAGCATATCGTTCTTAATATTTCAGCTTCCAACAAATTATAGAGGAGGGAAGAGACAATGAACTCAAATTTCAGTGTTAAGAAGCTTAAATATTTCCTTCTCATAATTATGTATACCACTCAATTCTTTTTTCTCTTGCCGATACAGAGAAGTCATAAACACAGAGAAATTATAAGTTTTATCAAATTGAGTTAAAATGAAAGATTCCGACCTAATTGTGTAGTGATACAATGATTAAATAATTTGTAATAACTAAAATTTCATCTCATTGCAGTGGCCCAAGAATGACCACAATTTAACCATATTTGTCAGAATATATTTTCCCCTTAAAACTTACAAAGCTCTGTAATATTAAGATTGTTAAACAACTATTATTAATAATACACATTGCTTTCTATTATAAACAAGGTTTTATAAAACACAATGCATGTAAAGAAAATTCATAAAACATAGATGTGCCTCTTGATTATTAAAAAGCCAAACCCCTACATAGCCACAATCCAGGTCAAGAAAAGTAAATTTCTAGTACTCACATTTTCTCCCCATGCTGCATTTTCCCCAGTTACAACTGGCTGCTGTCTTCTACAGTAACCATTATCCTGACAATTTTGGTAGTAATTGTCTTGCTTTATCATAGAACCTTTTTTCCCAACCAGAAATACATTCCAAAACAAGTTTATTGGAATCAAATTATATATGTTTGTGTGTAATTATTATTCCATATCTACTTCTTTCAATTAGCATTATGTTCTGTGAGATTCATTTATGTTTTTCCATGTAACTATAATTTACTAATTTTCCTTGCTGTATACTATTACTTTATTATAGCACAATTTATTGCTATTTTTATCTATAAAATACTTTTAGGCTACACATTTTGATATCTCAAACTATCTGGTACATAGTTGGAACTAGGAAGACTAATGGTACATGAATATTTTTTTTTAAGATTTTATTTATTATTTGACAGAGAAAGAGAAAGAGCACAAGCAGAGGGAAGGGCAGAGGGAAAAGCAGACTGAGCAGGGAGCCCGACGTGGGGCTCAGTCCCAGGACCCTGGGATCATCACCTCAGCCAAAGGCAGACACTTAACCGACTGAGCCACCCAGTCACCCCACTACATGAATATTCTTATCCATGTGGTTCAGTGCACATATATACACATTTGTGTTGAGTTGATATTAGAAGTGAAGAATCAAACTTTTACCAGGTTTATATTAGCTTTCACATTTCTACATGTCCTCATGAAAATTTGTCACTTCCTGTCTGTTTAGTTGTAACCAATTTGGGAGATAAACAGGAAATTCATAATGTTTTAAAATGGAATTTCTTGTGGTTTTATGATTTTAGGGCCTACATTTAAGTTTTAAATTCATTTTGAGTTGAGTTTAATTCATTTTTGTATATGGTAAGATAAGGATCCAATTTCATTCTTCTTCATGTGATTATCCAGTTTTCCCAGACCATTTATTCAAGTGAATATCCATTCTTCATTGTGCATTCTTGCATCTTTGTCAGAGATCAGTTGACACTGAACACGTAGGTTTATTTCTGGGCTCTTGTTTCTCTTCCATCTTATATATCTGCTTTAATGCCCATATCTTATGTTTTGGTTATTGTTGCTTTGTAATATTTTTTTGAAATCAGAAAGTACAATGCTTGTAGCTTTGCTCTTCTTGGTCAATATTATTTTGGCTACTCAGTCTTTTGTGGTACCATATGAATTTTAAGATAATTTTTCTATTTCTATAAAGTATGCCATTAGGATTTTAATAGGGATAGTATTGCATCTGTAGGTCAATTTGGATATTATTAATATTTTTTTTTAATAATTCTTCTAACATGAACATGTAAAGTCTATTTTATCTGTGTTCTATTTCTCTCCTCAAGTGAACTGGTTGTTTTGAATTAGCCTCTAGCCTGGACTTGGCTAACCTTTGTCCGGGAGGTAGTTTTGGCTCTGGTTGACTCCACATACCTTGGGTATGCTTTTCTAATGATAATAGCAGAAGCACAAAACACTAAGTCCAACTTTACTAGTGTCACGTGCATTGATATCCCATTAGTCATAACCGATCTCATAATAACAACAAAAAAAGTCTAAGAGCAGGAAAGAACATCCTGTCAACCATAAAACCAAAGTAAGTTACATAAGGTGGGAAATATATCCTCCCAGATACTTGTACCACATAGAGTTGCAGTTAAGACATAAATGATGTATGAATACATTGTCCGGAATATAAAACTCATCGAATAAATGCTTATATCTATGTTTGAGCTTCACAACAATCAAATGATTGAAGGAGGAGTGGCTTATCTCACATGATTTCCTTTTTAAATTGACCCACCAATATTGAAGATCTAGAGACAAAAGAGCTGTCATGGGGCGCCTGGGTAGCGCAGTCGTTAAGTGTCTGCCTTCGGCTCAGGGCGTCATCCCGGCGTTCTGGGATCGAGTCCCACATCAGGCTCCTCGGCTGGGAGCCTGTTTCTTCCTCTCCCTCTCCCCTGCTGTTTCCCTCTCTCGCTGGCTGTCTCTCTGTCACAAAAAATAAATAAAATCTTTAAAAAAAAAAAAAGAGCTGTCATCATTGTCATGTGATATGTGAATAATGTTTGAATAAACTATATTCATCTTAGATCTGGACTAAAACAAGAAAAGTTATCAACCCATCCTGTCAGGTAGAGGGGAGGCGTAGTAACACAAGGTACTTGTCTTTGACTCGTCTCCTTTACCCACTTAAATATTTTATCCTGGGATCACATCCCCATAGTAAAATGCCACTAACTGGGAAACTGATAGGATAAGTCAATACATTTTATTATGAAGAAACATTTTTGTAGTAGGAATTATGGAGAATGGGAGATATAATTTATGCCAAGTTGGATCACAACCAAACACTTGATAAGTGCTGATGGAAACAAACTCTTAAGAGTGTTTCACATTCACTTATTGGAAGGTATATCTGACTATTGTATTTTTGCATCAACTAATTTGATAATTTTATGAGAGAATAAAAATATCCAAGATATGAAAAGTACACATCTGAAATGAGACTTTTTTTTTTTTTGGCTGTTAATCATGTTCAATTTTCTTACAGATAGTCTACATGGGCTGGTGCGAAGCACGGGAGCAAGATCCTCTGCAAGATCGTGTGTACTCACCAACATTTCTAGCCCTGAGGGGATCATGTCTTTACAAGTTCCTGGCACCTCCAGTAAGTGTCTTCATCCGGTGCTTTTTTACTTTTCCCATATTATCATGACAGAGTGACATCAATTTAATAATCGTAAATAACATATTACCAATATATTTTAAAAGTAAAATACGGAAAAAAAAATAGAAAACAGTCCAAGTGTTTCTGAAAATACCTTCCTAAAGATATATGTTCTGGCATTAAATATTTACTTCATAACCCTGGAAGACATTTCTGTTTAGGCATTTATGACCGTCAAAATATGTTTACCTATTGACACAGGCCTGTCTAAATTTTAAAAAATAACATTTTGATATCCTGTATTCTAGTCATTGGTCTTTGTATTAAATATGTATGGCTACCTATTGCACCTAAGATCTTTCTTTTGGAATCATGTACCTTACACAATAGTAGATTCTCAATAAATATTTATTGAATATAAATATCAAATGCCAGACCACACACTTACCAGTCTGATATTACATAGGTTCTTGGAAATATCAAGTCTGACCTGCTGCTATTTTGAGTGACTATGTCTACACAAAGTTCAAAGCACCCAGAAGGCAGGGAAAAAGCTATTAATATTTATATATTTTACTATATTCCTGAGTAATTTCTTATGACTAGACAGACAAATATACGTCTTAAACATAAGAAAGTGAAATAACTTCATTGTAGTGTTTGGTGCCTTCACAATGTTATAAGGCATTCATATCTTAAAATAACTTCCTGATATAAGTTATGTCTTTTTAAAAAGTTAAAGCCTGCATAGATATCTAGTATTCTGCTTTGTATTTAGCTGTTAGCAGAATTACTATATGTGTGAAATATAAATACTTAGTATTTATATGTAGATAATACATACATCATTTAAAATATGTTATATTGGGCAAATGGAGATTGTTACGTTAACATAAAACATTTGCTGAAAGCAGAAGAGAAATGGTAATACAACTTAGAAGAGAGGAAACCAAAATACCACACATGGACCTCTATAAAAATAACACCACAACTGAGATATATAGTACATATGGGAAAGTTTCATTGTACACTGTATTATGTAAGTAAAATAAAGAGGAAAATCAGGGTTATCTTTCTAAAACAAATGACATATTAGTTTCTCATCTTTTAAAGGTGACAACGTGGGACTGGACCCGAGCAGAGAAAACATTTTCAGTTTATGAGATTATGTGCAAGGTTCTCAAGGTATGAACAATAGGTAGTGAAAATTTTCATGGCCTTTCCTTACCAATGGTTCTGTGCTCATAAGTAGCTCATGAAAACAAATGATGCAATGATATAAAAGATAAATATAAAGAAAATAAAAATATATATAAAAGATGGAATGCAGAGAAGTATATAAGCACCCTCATATCAGTTTAAGTAATTACTTTACAGATTTGGTAGTCCCTCTGTCTGGAGAGAGGAATGGAAAGAAGCTTAGTAGGAGTTCATTGAAGGAGAAAGAGAAAGTTCAATTGAAAATAGTCTTAATTTAAACGTCAATTATTATCATATTTGTTTTTTTTTTCTTTTTTTTAAGTAAAATACAAAGAAAAAGTCTTAGAGAAGACTTTGGAATTAGAAAATGCAGAAAATATGAAGGCATGTGCAAAGAAAGATCCTTTTTTTTTTTTTAATCTCAGAGTTAGGTTATCTATTTGAGTATGCCAAGGAATATATAATTGTCGTAAATCAGTTAAAGTTCTGACCATACACAAGGTAATTGGATTAAGAAGTCACCAAGAACTCTGTAAAATTCCAAATGGTTTCTGTAGCCATTTTTAAGAAGCAAATGGGGATAATTTATAAAGCCTAAATAATAATCTGCATTCAACTTTTACTCTGAGGTCTGTGAGCTTGGAAGTACTACAGATGATAATTAAATCCTTGTTAAGGTTGACCTTGCTTGTGTAGCCAAGGAAAACTAAGTTCCCTGCATTTTATGTCTATTATTTTCTTCTAGTTAAAGACTCAGTAGAAAATGCTAGAACATTTACAACATAAATGAAATGTATCAAAAGTATCTGAAAGCAGAGAAACAAAAAATATTATTACCTCAGAAATGTTCATACTTTTTCTTTCCATAAAATAATCCTAGATTAAAGCTGACATTCATAGTAGCACAAGAGCTAAATAAAAATATAGGTCTTTGCTCATCACTGTGTATGGTTTTAGTTCAATTTAGGGATTGATGGAGGAAGAACAACGCTGATATACTTGAGTTGATTGTCAGCTAAAGAAGGCCCTTGCAACTCCTAAAAGATGTAGAGGTGTCTGAAGAAAAGGAGAACATACTCAACTCCAGTTTTTTAAAATAATTACCAAACCTGCTAATGGAATTCTAGTTTATTCTAATTGAATGAGATTCTAATTGAAATTTTCAGACCAAAAAACTGGTGACATTAAGAAGAAAGAATTAAAGAGAGAGAGGGAAAAAGAAGGAAGTTGGGGGGAGGAAAGACTGAAGGGAGGGAGGGAGGGAGGAAGAGGGGAGGGAGAGAAGAGGAGAAAGAAAAGATAAAGAAAACACCCCAGAAACTCACTACTCTAACAAGTCAGTTTCATTTGTCAATTCTTTAGCCCTACATTAATGTAACTTTTGCATAGCAGTAATTTACCAGGATGCATGTCTACATTCTTATTTAGATTTAAATTACTTCCTAATCATTTTCCAAGTATCTACATGGTCTTTAGAAGCCTCTCTCAAAAAAAAAAAAAAAAAAAAGCTTACTTATCATTTAAAAATAATGCAGTTTATTGTATTACTTAAGGACAATTTTAAAGGAGAGAATAAGAATTATGTGTGACTCCATATAACCACTCAATACTTAATTTTCTTAAAAAAATTTTGTACAATATTAGGATTATATGGTTTGTAACCTTCTCTCATGTAAAAATGTTGAGTATTTTATGTCAATCAATATACTTAAAAAAAAAAACTTTGACCTTCTGGTAGATTTAATCTATCTCATCATTTGGCCATATTTATTTAGCTGTTTAGGTGCTTCCTCATTTATTCTATCAGACATCACAACAATGACTGATTAATATAACAGATAGTGGTTGAATTTTGATATATACCAGGTAATCTGTTAAGTGCTTATTATATGGGTGGGGGGAAAAAGCAGAAAAGTCTCCTCTTTCATTGAGTTTACATATTATTAGGGTGATACAGAATAAAGTTAACATGAAAGCACACACACACACACAATGGATAGCAAAGAATTGATGTTTGCCCACAACCTTTTATGTAACTTTCTAGTTATTTCTTTTAATCTAAGTTCTGAGTTTTGGAAATCCTGGGTGGAAAACATTTCAACATATTCAAGATGTTAATTTTAGATATCTAAATTCCTTCCTAGAAAAGCCATACCAATTTATACTGCCATTGCAAATATCTAGAAGTGCCCATGCATTTGTTCCCTGCCCAAATTAAAATCAAAGAGCCCTTCTCACTCTATGGTGACTAATATAACAAAATAAAAATTATAAACAAAATAAATAAGAGAGTGAAAAAAAAAAACCAAAGAGCACTTCTCATTTATCTTTTCCCATAAAATTTCCTATAAGCTTATTAGTTTCTTTGGGAAAATTTTTACATAAGTTAGTGAGAGCTGGTGATAAATATTTTTAGACACTCATAAAATATAATTTTACTCTTACTGATATGTAAATAAGAAAGCTCTCCTATCATTAATCAATGCAACACTAATTTTCTGTGCTTCATGGATTTACATCTGACACCCAAAATTGTCCTCTGAGGATTCTTTTTCCCAAATGAAAATTTCATACAGCACAAGAATAGAGGAGTGAACATAAGACTCAATGTTAAATGTATACTTTTCCTACATTCAGTTCAGTGCCTGGGGGATGATTGGCTTGACAAGGAGTCCAGCCTCAGAGAGTTGGGTCTAGGAAGCAATTCTGAAGGGGGTCTTCTGTAACCCAGCCATCTACTGTGATGAGGTAACAGTCCTGTGCAGATGTATGGATTGTAGACTTCAGTTTCCAGAAAGGGATCTCTCACATAAGCCAGATTTAAAGGCACTGCTTAATGATCTGGACAACAGAACATATGGCCTGGTATAACTAATAGAGAAAACTCTTTCCTCTCTCTTCTGATATGAAGCAATACCAGTAATAAGAAAAATGAAGCAATAATAGTTACCCAGTGTATATATTTTACACATATGTGCCAGGTATTATTCTCAGTTTCTCGATATCATAATTTATTTACTCTTTACAACACCACTATGAGGCCATTATTATTCCCATTTCACATATATAGAAACCAAGGCCAAGAAAGTTTAAGCAGACAGCTCAAGATCACAATAGCCAGTAAATGGCAGAAGTAAAGATTTGAATCTTACAGTCTGTCTCAAAAATCTTTGCTCTTAAATATTATACTGTATTACCTCTTTCTCTGTCAGAATAAGCACTGTTAAATAAGAAAGAAATGAAAATGAGAAAGCCAAACAGGTGATGAGAGAACAAAATTTTCAGAACAAGAGAATCTTGGCAAAAAATGATAACTCTGTTACTAAATACATTACACTTTGCAAATATATTAGGCACTTTAAACATCAATTTCTTCTGTTCAGTGGAGCTAAGAAAGCATAGGATGCTATGAATGTTGGCAATTCATAAATTGATATGTGGATGTATTTTTATGAATTAATTCATATTACAAATACTCATGAAGTACTCTCGATGTGCCAAGCACTCAGCTAGGTATTAGGGATTCGGTGCAAGTGGACAGGAGGACTGAGCTCACAAAAAGCCTAGCTGACTAAGGAATTTAGGAAGGGCATTTTGGAGGAGGCCTGAAATAAACTTGAAATATAAATGATTATTAAAGGGTTCAGATGATGTGTTTTGGTTGGGATTGGGGTTTGGTGAGTGGGAGAAGAAAGGGGCATTGTGGGCATAGGAAGTAATGTGTAAACTTTTCTAAGTGTACAAAGAAATATGTGTCATTTAAACAACTAAAAAACATTCAGTGTGTGTCATTTGCTTGGATATGGAAGCTAATGCTGATGTTTGCGTGGGGGGAAGCTGTTAAAAGACAATAATAAGAAATACAAAACTTTTCTGAAGAACAAAGGAGCCCCCTAAGGATTTCAAGCCTGAGCAGTGACTGAGTTTGCCTTTTTCAAAATAGTCTTCTAACTGCGGCATGAGACAGGATTAGAGGGATGGGGTGGGGGTTCCAGTGCTGCTGCCAAGATCCTGGGGTAGAGACAACCCATTCCAACAAAGCATGGGCAGTGGGTTGGAGAAGAGCAGGGCGAGAAGAGGGGCAGAGGAGAAGACTGTACAGAGACCTGCTGTGGTAATTACCCTCATGACAGCCACAGGCCTGTGGAGGACAGTCCTCTCCCACTGCCCTGGTTTAACTGATTCTTTGGGCAAAATGAGTGCTTGAGCTCCAACTCTAAGGCCACAGTGTAGTTGAATGCAGCTGGAAAAAAAACTCACCACGTGTTGAATTCTGAGCTTGCACGTCAAGCAAGCCTTTAATTCTGTCTCTCAGAATTCTGTCCTCTTATCTAATCTACCAAAACCTGGTTAAACCTTCTTCTTTTCCTTCAAAATTAATAAATACTTCTCATTCTCAATCTTAATTGATAATCCTGTTTCCTACTTACAAAGTCTGTCAGCTTTGCAAATACCCACTGGCTGCCCTGTTCTAGAGATGTCTGTCCTCACTCATGACTAAGGCCAGTCCAGCTCCTCCAATATAAGAGGTCTTACCCATCTGACACAGCAAGGAAACTGACATTTCTACCCTGATAACCCCCAGTGCACATGTCCTGCCCAGACTCCAATGTATGTGTCTACTGGCATGCCTAATGGAAATCTCCGATGTTACATGTCTCAAATTTAGGAAGGGCAATTGGTGAGGAACCCGAAATACCACGGAGATTAGAGAAAAAAGGAAAAACAGAAACTGGAATTCTGTTATATTTTCTGAGACTGGAAGAAGAAGGAATGACCAACACATACTTTTTATATAAAGTGGCAAAACCAATACTCTAGACAATTAACTGACAGCATACTGATTCTTAGTATTACGTATACTGCCATTAGAGGATCTCATGTGATGATCAATAGGAGTGTATCCANCAAATTAGATAGTAATTTCTTGATTTCCACCCCAGTGGTCTATCTGGAAAGCCCAATTGTATTCCAAATGTTAGATCCCAAAACTTGACCCGCAGTAGCCTTGGGCACTGCAGAGAATGGGTTGAGAGCCATACAGATACATATACAATGTGTATATATATATATATATATATATATATATATATATATCTAGGAATATAAAATTGGGCATGAAAGTGAATATTTAGAATGAGAAAAAAAATCACAATACAGAATAATTTTAAAAGTTGAGAAATACTAGAAACATTGGAAAATTTGTAAAAATGCATTATATTTTATTAACTATCTAACACAATTCTTTAGTACTTTTCCCCCTATGATTTTGGGGAGCTGTATATTCTTTGATCATCTCTTCAAACGGAAATAACTTTATAATATCGGCTTCTACAGGAAAGTGAAGTTACTCCCTGTGTTTTCTCTGTACCTAACTGGGCACCTGTGTTACTTCTCAGCTGGAGAATACCCAAAGTCCCATGCTCAGGTACAGCTCCTCATGTAACCTAGATCTCATCCTACACCTGGATTTAGTAGTTCAATTCCAATGATCAGGTGCTTCTTCGTGAGAGAATGACAGGACCTATCTGCATGATGGGAAAGCCAACTCACAGTAAATATCCTGTCAACCGATTGGACATGTGGAAACCCAGGAAGTGTGAATGGAGTATCCGACCTAGTTCAAAATAGTTGAGTTGTATGAACCTCCTAATATCATGTGGCTAGCAATCCTGCAAAGGAGGAGGACTACTTGTTTGTAGATATTTAAAGCCTACCCCTTTCAGAGCCAGCAGTAGACTGAGGAAGAGCAAGCCTTTTAGAAAGACAATCTTTCTTTTTTAAGTTTTAGAACACTGCTTTACATACTAACATTATATGTTTTAGATTTATATTCTTGGTCAAATATACATAGTGGTTAGTATAGTCACAGTGATATTCTTACAAAATCATTTTCAGAAAAAAATACCAAAATATTATGGCTGGATGGGCTGAGTGAGGAGAACTTTCATATGTGTGTTGGTGAGAGATGGGGAAAGAGAGAAAGGGATGGATCAACTAAGTAGATATGGGGCATGGGGAATGGGAGCCTGATTTCTCACTGTCAGGCATAAGAGTTCCAAATATAGCAGGACAGACTAAAATAAACCCAACAGAGCTGGATTAGAGTTAGAAATAGTGTTATGAAATTGGTTTTGTGTGTGTGTGTGTGTGTGTGTGCATGCGTGCATGCATGTGTGTGTGTCTATAGTTAGCTATACAAATAAATATAGGTGTGCTCACACACATTTATACAAGTGTGGGTGTGTGTGTTTGTGTGTGTGCGTGTGTGTATATGCACGTATAGACCTTACCCTGCCTCCTGAGAGAACCCGGTTCAGAGAGTCCCCAACAGCAAGTAGCACACCCAACAGCCAGCTATCACTTTCTTAATACCATCTCCACTACAAGGAGCTAGAACCCTATAGAAAAATTGTTGATGGCCTGAATGTAGCATGAAAAGTAAAAGATAAGGTTAAATAATTTTATTGTCCCAGAAAATCAAAAAGTGCTCAAAGAATGATGGAAATATGTCAAAAGACACAGAACTGCTTCAAGGGCACCCGTGGGCAAATTTGGGACAAACTGATGTTTGAAATAGGAAACCATGAATCTGTCTTCATAAAAATAAGTAAATAGGTGGAAAATTTAATAAGAAGCAGAGCACTTACATAGTTTCAAAGTACCTCCCTACACAGTACTTATTACAATTTCGAAAGAGAAAAGAGTAACTTCACAGGGGACTTCACAGTCTTCAAAGTTGATCAAAATGAACATTTTATTAATGGAACAAATCAAAACCATTATGCCTGACAGTATGATAGTAGAATACCACAATTAGTAGAAGAATATCAGGTCTGTGACATTCCTCCTAAAACTATATAATAAACCTTAACTAACCATGAGAAACATCTGATCTAATTTAATGTAATAATGGGGAAACCCAACATAATTTAATTTAATCTAGTGTGATGTGACCTAATCTACTCTAATCATGAGGAAATGTCAGACAAACCCATGTAAGGCACAGTCTACAGCATAACTGGCATGCAGTCTTCAGTAGTGTCAAAGCTTCAATAGCGGTCAAAGCTATTTTGCGCACGTTGAGTGGCGCAATCAGTTAAGCATCTGACTTTTGATGTCGGCTCAGGCCATGGTCTCAGGGTCCTGAGATTGAGCCCCCAGTGGGGCTCTGTTCAGGGCTTGGAACCTGCTTAAGATTCTCTCTCCCTCTCCCTCTGCCCCCCCCCTGCTCGCTCTCTCTCAAAAAAAAAAAAAAAGTAGTGTCAAAGCTATTAGAGTCAGGGCAAAACCAGGCACTCTTCCCATTCAAGGCAATTAAAGAGCCATGACAACTCCATACCAAAATGATTCTGAACTGGTGAATTATGAATGAATTATAAGGACCATAGGGCAACAATATACAATGTCAAATTCCTTGTTCTGAAGGTTGTATTATAGTGATATGGGAGAATATCTTAATATTCTTATTTGTTAAAACTATGTAGGAAAATATGGGGGTGGAGTGTAATGACGTATCACACTGACAATTATCAAATGCTTCAAGAAATAAGTCCTTGTTATTCACATGCAAATTCTCTTTATGTGATTGTAATAAAATTATTACATTTCAGGATTTGCTAAATAAAGAGAACTGTAAAACAAACATACAAGAAAAACAAGCCTGCCTCATGTAGAGTAATTGCAGCAAATCATGTTTAAAGGTAGTCGGGCTGGTAAAGAACATTCTAAGAAAATGCTGATTAAAATTCTGCTTAAATACAAAGCAACTAAAAAGAATTGTTAAAATGAGTAGAATAAAGAAAGAGATAAATGGAAAAAATAATTTTGTCAAATTAAAATAATGGAATAATCCCATATAGAAAGAAGTATATAAATAAGTGAATTTTTCATGATCTTCATATTTTGATATCAAATATATTCCTGTACCTCATAGTTATTATATTGGTGATTAAAAAGCTAAATCCAGTATTATCATTCCTTTTACCCTCACTACTAGCATTTTGAACAGAAAAGAGCTGCTCCAAAACTTTTTATGATCTGATTTCAGATAAAAGCAAAAATAAGAAAATATACAACAATATACAAATATACAGTATACGCATAAATGAAGATATTACAAGACACAAAATGTAGAAGATAATATGTGGCATCAGAGTGTATTGATATCATTATTAGGCAAATGCTAGTGGTTTATTAGAGACAAGAATTCTTCCAAAAACTGTAATTTAGATAAAGAATTATTTTTAGTAGAATTTTATGTCAATGGCTTGTATTAATTGAAAGGATATTATTTGACTCTGAAGTTAACTCTTTTGAAAAAAAAGCTATTTTTTAGGGAAACCATCTCAGTAAAAAAGATGTGTCTGCATTTTCTGTGTAAATTTGTATCCGTTTTCATTTTCATAATTATTCTTTAAAAATGTATCAATTGTTTTGCATTTTATTGTCATTTAAAAATGATTAAAGTTCTTAGTTTTTTAGTGTATCACTAGAGAATTAAATTGCCCTAAAACATGCAATCACTTCCTAAATCCAAGCTTCTTAAGGTATGTTTTCTTTTTTTTCCTCTATATTTCCCTGGTGATTTTTAAGAGGCTTTACAAACTGTAAACTAAGGTAGTGTTACTGTGCTGGATAAGAACTGGTTTCTCTTACCCTGATCTCTGTCTGTGGAAATACCATGGGTCAGCAAGGACAGGCTGACTGCTGTCCACAATGCCAGTGCCAGCTACTTCAAATCCAGCTTCCTTTCTTATTAAAACACAATGATCATCATTGATAAAAACATGACTTTATCTTTTATTTTGTTATTTTAGAATTGTCTTGGATCTATTACTATTTTAGCATATACCTGCTATTCCGTTAGAATTCCAACTGTTGTATAAAGTACTTATTTCTATTTTTCCAAAGCATCTTTCAAGCCCCAGGATATTAATTAATCAAATCTCATTTTTAGAAATTTGTTTTATTGACCTTTGTATGCTCTTGAAAGCTCAAAGTCATAGTTTAATACCCTTTCCCTGCTTTGATTTCTTTTCAGCTGGAGGTTTCCAATATTTGCACTTGTCCAATGTAATGACACACATTTCAACCTCATTCTTATGTATTTTTTTTCTTTAAGTTATACTATTTGCACTACCTTTTGTATGTCAGATATGAACAAAACATGAATTTGTCCAATATTTTCAATAATTGTACATGACTTCTGAAACCTATCTGATGATTCTTCAAATTTTATCTTTTTTGTTTTAATATTTACAGACTTAAAATGCTTTCATAAAGCTTCTAAAATAACTCAAGGTCCTATTTAAAGCAGATAAGTATCTCTTAGCAATAAGATGTGGGAATAAATAATTCGGTCATTTCCCCTTCTTGATAATGTTATACACAAAAGATATCCAATCTTGTTTTCCAAATAACCAAAACCCATCCCTGTCTTTCTTAATATCTAATTATTTATGGGATATTCCTTCCCCATCTAAGTGGGTTTAAGAACAATATGTTTATGAATTATCACAAGTTCATGTTGCAGAAATCTATTCCCCTTCAGTCTGACTAGAAGCATAGCCTGACTAATTCTGAAAATAAACACTGGGAGCATTGCTGATCTAAATCCTAATATTGTAATTTATTCCAATAATTTTAATAAAATATGAGGCTATATGTTAGGAAAATCTTCCAAATGAAAGACATTTCAAGTGAAATTTATATAATACTCATAAAATATGAATACTTTGAATATTTTTAGAAAGTATTTAAAATAATTTGAAACATCTTCCATAATAATTTTCTGGCTACTAAAATTTTGTATGGGCAGTCAGAGCATACTTTTTGTGTAAGGAGAAAGCTAGAAAATTGGCTTTGTTGCCCAAATCCATTTGGTGCCAATCTCAAGGACTCATCAGGTAAGAAGAAAATAATTTGTAATCCTCAACTCAGTATAAATTCCTTCAGGTCTACTTTAGGTTTTTGGTAATCCTTCTTAGACTTAATACTTTTGGATTTTTGTTTATAGAAGCTTTCTACCTTGCAAATTTACTACTGTATGAGATCTTAAATCTGTTTCACCTTCCAAAACCTTATATTATTATTTACACAGGTGCACATAAAGATTTAGTACTGGTGGAAACCAGGTATAAGCCCTTTCTGAGGCCTTCATCTATGAAGGAACGTTGCAGAAAAGCACTGAAATCTCCTTCAAGTTGTTTTAGAATGTCTTTTTTTTTTTAAAGATATAGGGTCATAGATAATTTTCAGTTCCAATTTTTAATCATATAATTTTATTATTATCAATAATTATATTTGTGCTATTATACATTTTACTAATAAAAGTATTGTTATTGTTATTTTGTTATTGTTTAGAATGATATCAACTTCTATGATTTTTATTGTTCTATAGAAGCTCAGCAACATACACTGAACATTGTCTACATCCTGTTCCTATCCTTTGCATATTTTAAAGAGTTGAATAAATTGCACCCATTGCTCACATCCCACTTTATAAAGTATAAAAAGTGAAGATTAGAGAAACTCAAGGTTACAACTACTCAGTCACTGCTGTAGAAGGAACACATGAGGATCCAGCTCTCTGGATCCATGCTGATCTCTGTCCTCACTAGATCATGAACCTTTAAAGTATGGTTTTATAGGCCTGTGATGTTTACATTAAATATGTCAGGACATATACTGTAAGAAATGGGTTTTGCAGTGGGTCAAGTTTTTTGTTTTTTTAAAGACACACATGAACCAGATTTATTAAATTTAACTTATGTGATTAGGTTTCATTGTTTGTTTCCCCTTTTAGCTTAACAGCTTTAAAATTACATTACACCTGTAAGAAATAAAGTCTTTGGCCAAGCTCCAAAATATCTGAAATATTTTCAATTAACACATTTTTTTGTTGTTTTAAACATTTTATTTATTTATTTGAGAGAGAGAACACAAGCAGGGGGAGCAGCAGAGGGAGAAGCAGACTCCCTGCTGAGCAAGGAGCCTGATGTGGGACTCAAACCCAGGACCTGGGATCATGACCTGTGCTAAAGGCAGATGCTTAACCAACTGAGCCACTCAGGCATCCCTGGGTAGTTCTATTTTTAACTTTTTGAGGACCCCTGTACTATTTTCATGAGTCGCTGCACGAGTTTGCATTCCCACCAACAGTGTTAGAGGGTTTGCATCTATCAACAGTTGGATCTTGTCAAAATTGACCTTGCTCTTAACTTTTAAAAGAACTATTTATTGTACTATATGCTGACTAACTGAACATAATAATAAGAAAAAAAACTAAAAAAAAGAAAGAAATCACTAACATTTTTCAATGCTGATTAAGTGCCCTTTTTTAGCATACTTATTCATACCAATAACTTTATAAGGTAGCTATAATTATAATTCCTGATATAAGAGTGATGATTCTGGTATAAAGAAGATGAAGCAAATTATCAATGCTATATCATTGGAATTATTGGGTCCAGAAGACAAGCTTCAGCAATTTGATGCTGATTCCTACTAACATGTCACTGCTCTTTCTCTCAAGCAACTAATCGGATAATCATGTTAATATGGCATATAGAAACTAGACAATAATAGTACATAATGAATGGCTGAAGGATGAATACACCCTAGGGAAACAAAAATAAAAGTAGTGAAATTATCTTTTGAAATAAAAGTAGCCATAACTCTATCCCTAAGAATTATCTTAGGTACTATTAAGACCATTGGCTGTTGTTCAGAGAAAACATGACATAGTAAAAGAATGAATAATTTGTATAGTAATGCTAAAGCAAAACTGAACTTTATTTCATGTTTTGATAAAACAAAAATATATCAAATAGTTATTTATTATTTCTAAAACATCATAACCAATATCTCCAGAGCACAAAATGACAAAACACACCCCCCTCCACAGACAAATACACAAATGCACGTGTGTGTTTATATATCTATATCTTTGGAAAGGAGAACATTTCACAGGAGAGAATAAATTTTCTCTCAATTATGTTTTGTTGGCCACAAAAAATTGGAATCCTATAAAGAATTTTCTCAATAAATATTTTTGATTATGTTCAGTTAGCCAGCATATAGTACATCATTAGTTTCTGATGCAGTGTTCAACTATTCATTAGTTGTGTATAACACCCAGTGCTCATCACAACACATGCCCTTCTTAATACCCATCACCCAGTCACCCCATCCTCCATGCCCCACCCTGCTCCCCTCTGTAACCTTCAGTTTGTTTCCTGGAGTCCAGAATCTGTCATGGTTTGTCTCCCTCTCTGATTTCTTCTGGTTCATTTTTCCCTCCCTTCCCCTGTTGTCCTCTGTTCTATTCCTTATGTTCCACATATGAGTGATTTCTGTCTCTAAACTGTTCTTGGAAAGTATGCTACCCTGAAGTGGGATTAGTCCTGTCCATCAGGACAGTTCCTTTACTTTTGTCCAACATGTGAATGTCCCCTTGCTCATTGCATAACATGACTTTCTGGCAAATGTAAAGACCTGGATATGTTTTACTTTAGTAACTAAGCATTTGAATGAGAAGTCCCTTCCATCCTTGAAATCGTTGGGCAGTCTTTTGACCAAGTGCTTGGAATTAAGAGAAATGGACCCATTTCTTTGATGATGACCTAGAATTAGACTATCTTTATAAAAACTCTTGAAGGTTACTTTTCTCTGGTGTTGTATCAGTTCTATCATAACCATACACATTATAGAAAGAGAAATCAGGAATGTCCCAGAGATCAGAGATAAGACTCTTACTCAATGGAAAAAAAATTATCAGCAACCATATCCTGTGTGGAAGTCATCAAAAGACATCACTCTATGCAATAGAGAGCTTTGGTGGCATCCATTTCCTGGGCCAATTTTTGCGCAGTCAGTAGAAAATATGGAAATACAACCTTGATCAATTGAACACCAAGGCGATGCTCTTTCTCCACTACCCTAAGTTGTAAGAATTCTTTTGAGGATGGTAAATGATTCCATCATTTGTGATTCCAACAACCTATTGATCCATCTTCTTGTTTACCAGTAGTAGGAGGAGAACAGATGAGAAGTGCATACAGATTCTTCAAAAGGCATTACATGTAACAGGCAATTTTATTTTAAAGAATTCCTTAATACAACAATTCAAACAGTATGCATCCAATAGTATCCTCCTCTTGATGTTCTCATATAAAATTTGTAAATCATGTAAGAATATTTGTATAAAACAGGCAAATCTCATTTTATTGTGCTTCACTTTATATTGAGCTTTGTAGATTGTGTCTTTTAGAAATTGAAAGTGTGTGGCAAACTTGCACTGAGCAAGTCTATTGGTGCCATTTTCCCAACAGCATTTTTCTCACTTCATGTCTCTGTGCTACACTTTGGTTATTCTAACAATATTTCAAATATTTTCATTATTATTATATTTGTTATGGTGATCTTTGATCAGCGATCTCTGATGTTAATATTGTAATGTTGTTTTCATGCTTTCTAACATAACATTCATTATGCATCCCATTGATCAAGGTGCAGTTTCAACTTTCAAGTCTTACTATTTAAGAAATACATTTTGTAAAGCTACAGCTGCCATAGATAGTGATTCCTCTGATGGATCTGGGCAAAGTAAATTGTAAACCTTCTGGAAAGGATTCATCATCCTGGATGCCATTAAAAACATTTGTGATTCATGGGAAGAAACCAAAATATCAGCATTAATAGGAGTTTGGAAGAAGTTGATTCCAACCATCATGGATGACTTTGAGGGTTTCAGGACCTCGGTGCAGCAAGTAGCTATAAATGTGTTGAAAATACAGAGAATTAGAATTAGAAGTGGAATCTGAAGATGTGATTGAATTGTTACAATCTCATGATAAAGCTTTAATGGATAAGGAGTTACTTCTTATTCATTAGCAAAGACAGTGGTTTCTTGAGAAGGAAACTACTCCTGGTGCAGAAACTGTGAGGATTGTTGAGATGACAGCAAAAGACTTAGAATATTACATAAACTGAGTTGATAAAGTAGCAGCAGGGTTTGAGAGGATTGGCTCCCATTTTGAAAGAAGTTTTACTGTGGGTAAAATGCTATTAAATAGTAGCATATGCTACAGAGAAATTGTTCGTGCAGAAAAAGTCAATCAACGCAGCTAACTTTATTGATCTCTTATTTTAAGAACTTATCACAGCCACCCCAACCTTGAGCAACCACGGGTCTGATCAGTTAGCAACAATCAACATTGAGGTGGGACCCCCTACAAGCAAAAACATTATGACTCACTGAAATCTCAGATGATTGTTAGCATGTTCTAGCAATACAGTATTTTTTATTAAGGCTTGTCCATCTATCACACTTGATAGACTATGGTAGAGTGTAAATGTAACTTTTATATCCCCTGGAAAACAAAAAAATCCATTTGACTCTATTGTGATATTCACTCTGTTGCAGTAGTCAAGAACTGAACCTGCAGTTTCTCCAGGGTCTACCTCTTTATGGACTTCAGCTTCTTGACTTAGGGACAAAAGGCTGATGAAACTGTAGTTGGTTAATATACAGAATGTGAAATTTTTGTGAATATCATCAAAGCACTAAAAATAATAAATTCAGTTTTTCTCATTGGACAAGAAAGTGTTGTCCTTATTAGGTATTGTTTTCCCTTTCTGCTTGGAGACAGTCTAAGCTTGCACACATTGAAATGAGACAGATAGCAGTTGCTCTGTCCACCTCTTCTGCCAACATCCTTCCCAGCCATGCTTTCTTTTGTCTTCAGCCCCTCGTGTGACCTTTGGTCCTCAAGTGCAGCATCCTCAGTCCCTGGTGACATGGAAGCATTGGGCTGCAGTGTAGAAATTAGACTGAGTGTGAGAGCAGAGCAGGTATGTGCTCCCACTCAGCCCAGTCTAGTCTTAGGACAGTAAATGGCCTTCAGTGGACAGTCTTCCTTTCTGCAGTGACATTCCATCAGGATGACCCAAAAGGTAGTGTGTACAAACACAAGAAATAGAATAACAAATATTCAGAATTTGAGGTGCCTGGGTGGCTCAGTTGGTTAAGCGTCTGCCTTCAGCTCAGGTCGTGATCCCAGGGGCCAGCTCAGTGGAGAATCTACTTCTCCCTTTCTCTCTCCCTCTGCCTCTCCCCCTGCTTCTGTGCTCTGTCTCTCTCAAATTAATAAAATCTTAAAAAAAACCCAAATACTCAGAATTAATTTTGTTTGCTTTGTCTCCTTCCCTATTCCTCTTGTTCTCGGGGAGATGCTTTCAAATAAACAAAGGTCATAACCATCTAATCTTAAAATAAACTAACAGAATATATTTATTAATTGCTTTGATAATTTCAAAGCTAATACAGTAAATGCTAGAGAATAGATCGGTTATAGACATTGACTAAGACATTTGCCCAATTGAATTGCAGAAATAAAAATTATTTTGGACCAAGAAATACTTGCATGCTTTGTATTTATATAAAATCAGAGTTATGAAGGCTATACGGTTGTATTTTATTGATGTAGAAACATAAACTGATACCATGAACATTACAGGTCATAAGGCCTTTTAAATTGTAGAAATAGAAAAGAATTACATGCAATGGAAAAGAAAGAGATGTCTTATTCCACATATAAATGACAGCTCTGAGTTATACCATGTTCAATTATTTTCATAACATCTCTTTTCCAACAATATTATGTATATTAAAACATATCATTGCACATATATGTATGTATATATGAATATATATGCAGTATTTTATAGTTTAAATCATGCATTGTTATATATACTTGTATATATCATATATAACCCATTTCTATTCAACAGGAATGTGTAAAAATGACAATGTTATTTTTTATGTGTGAAAGGAAATTTATTCTTGGAATATGTTTTGGTGCTTGCATTATTATGGAGAATGAGAGAGGACCAAAAGTTACTCAGAATGATCCAGTAATGTTAATGGTTCTTCATAGACTCTCATTTTTTTTTAAAGATTTTATTTATTTATTGGACAGAGAGAGACACAGCGAGAGAGGGAACACCAGCAGGGGGAGTGGAAGAGGGAGAAGGTTGCTTCCCGCTGAGCAGGGAGCCTGATGCGGGGCTCGATCCCAGGACCCTGGGATCACGACATGAGCCGAAGGTAGACGCTTAATGACTTAGCCATGAAGGCACCCCATAGACTCTCATTTTTTAAAATTTGTTTATTTCTTTTAAGAGAGAGATTGAGAGTGAGCGAGACTATGCACACAAGTTGGGGGAGGGGTAGAGTGAGGGAATCTTCAAGCAGACTCCCTGCTGAGTGTGGAGCCAGATGCAGGGTTCAGTCTCACAATCCATGAGATTATGATCTGAGCCAAAACCAAGAGTCAGTCACTTAACGGAGACTTAGCCACCCAGGCGCCCCCGAAGATTCTCATTTCTTAAATATTCCCAACCAATTGCCAATTTCATTGTTTTAAATGCCATTTATATACCAATAACTATGAATTTATGGAGGGCTCTCTCTTCCATTTATGGCCTTTTAGATGCCTCCAGATGGATGTCCAATAGGCATCTCAAACTTATGTCCTCCCACTGTCCAAATGCCCACTCAGCTAATGGCCATTCTAACTTTGGCATTCTAGTTGCTTACTTCCAAGAACTTGGTATCATCCTGAAGTCTCTTTCTCCCATACCCTCAGCTGATGTGCAAAATATACCCCAAACTGCTATTACAACACTGGTCTCCCTCATGTCTCACCTGTGTTAATCTTATCATTTTTTGCCTGTTTTCCTGACCTCCCACCTTTTCTCCTACTAGCTTTCAACTTGAGTCAGAGTAAAATCCAATGCTTTCATGACAACTCCAGGGCACTGTAAGATCTCCTGCACACTTTGCTCAGCTATCCAACTGTCTCCTCTAGTGTCCTGCCACCTGCCTCTAACTCCCTCCAATGCTAGGATGATGCTTTAGAGCTTGTTTTTGTCCTCCCTAAATATCTTAAATAGTGTACTCTTTTACTTTATGCCTCTCTTTCAAATGTCACATCCTTAAAGAGCCCTTTTCTTATCATTTTATATAAATGGCAATGCCCCCTGAGGTAGCCCCTCCACATGCTTTTAATGGACTTTATCGCATCTGACAAGCTATGGTTAAGCATCTTTTTGTTTGCTGTATGGTTTGTTTCATCCCCACTCAAACCAAATCTCCATGAGGCAGAGATGTCATCTGTTTTGCTCAGAGATAAGTTTCCACACCAGAACAGTGCCTGGCACGTAACAGGCTTGCAATGTTTTTTTGATTGAATGTCTGCTGAATATCTACTATGGGCATTGGTATAGGCCAAGGGTAAAATATCTTCTGAGATAGCAGTGGGTATATGCAATATTGAACTCTTCTCAAAAGGTTGGAAGTTATTTGTGTTGTTTAAAAGAAATAACAATAGATTTTTTTAAAAAAATGACAGCATCTATTTTTACTGGAATGTAAATAGCACTCTGTGTTGTCTTGAGCTGCTCTTTAGAAGACAACTCAGAAGCCAGGAGTAAGATTATATTATCTATACTCGTGAGTGTTAATTGAGCAGTTTCCCCTCATCTGACAAAATGTGCAGGTTTAATTGTACACATTTTATGAGAGTTTTGCTAGCCAGATATCACTTCCCACAGTGATCTGCACTTTTTACATCTCCCCAGACATAACACTAGTACAGTATACTAGGTGATATAAACAGAAATGTAATTTTAGAGGACACAAGTAGTTCCCTTTATATCTCATGTTGGTTATATCCGTATGAGTCCATTCTGGCTGCTTGATGGCTTTTACTACTTGTGGGATTAGAAGAAGTTATAGAGGTTGCAGTGGAGAGACACTGTGATAATTAAATCCTAAAACATAGCACCTATGAGGAAAGGTAAAAGAATTTGCAACATTTGGTTTTATAAAGAGAAAGCTGAGAGGTGACAAGGATATAAAAGGTTACTTTTTAAAAAGTGGTGGCCACCTGTTTTTAATCACATCTGAAGAAAGATTAGGAAAAAGAATTATAAACTTCCCTGGGAGGGATTCCGTTTTTAAAAAAGGAATACCAGAAGATTAAAAGACGATCTTTACGTACCAAGTATTAAAGGCTAAGAATTAGGATTTCATTCTTTGCAAATATTTAAAGGTGGGATTGTTTGGATTATTACTTGAAGGCAGGCAGGACCAAATGATTCCCACTATTTATGACCCTAGGATAGCCACATTTGTAGTAACAAATTATACATCCCACCCCCCTACCAAGCTCCTGAAAGCTTTTTCTCCAGAAAACTATGTACTCTTCCAGTGGAAGCATGGATTTCTAAGCATAGATCTGAGGATTATTTTAGTATGATGTAATTATCCTCCTAAGTAGACTATTAGAATTGAAATCTTGAAGATGAATCTTATAACTATTAATTAAAATCATTAATTTCAATAGGCAATTTTGAGACATCTTTGTTGATATAAGAAATTTACATTGTTTTCTGTGTCTATTGCTTGCTTGTTTACTTTTCTGTTTCTAGTAATTGTAATTTATGGTAGTAAAATTTCTACTTATTTCAATAACAGTGTCTTAGGGAAAATGCTGATATCAATCAAAATAATAATGAAAAATGATTCAAGTATATTAAATAAGAAATCAGGAATACAAATCAAACCCAAAGATTAAAAGTTTCCTTCGATAATTATATGCCCTTTATGTGCCATCTACTTTGTAAAAACATTATCGTATTAAAAAGCATTTTCCCTTTGAAGGTGCATAGCATTTTCCCACATGGGCTAGTTGTCTTATCTGAAACTCCTTTTTTTTTCTTCAAATAGGGCTTTGCTTTAGTTTCCTATGAAAAGCCAAATCTAACACACATTAATCCAAAGAAAGAGATTAAGTCCTGGAGTGTGGGTAGATTTAAACAAGAGGATCCTTATGAATGCTATAAACTGAGGGCATGTTGGAAGCACAGGACATTACAGAGGTCAATGTATTCCCATCTAGAAGAGCCAAGGAAAAACAACCAACGACCAGGATTTTGCTCCAAGATAACAGTTAATGTATTTGCATCTGAGTCATGTAAATTCCTGTGCCAAGAGGGATCCTTGTCGTTTTAGACTACCTATCTGCTAGGTTCATGATGGTCTGGGGTAATGTGTCCCACACCTACTTTATTTAAACCACTTCCCCCATCCACATAAATTTCTGAACCTAAGAATTCTAATCTTAGAATATCTAATCTAATCAGAAAAAAATATACTGAGTATATTTTTTAAAAAACATGTTTTACCTACACACCCTAGAATTGTTACCCAAACCCATTAGGTTGCTTGCTGCTTGAAAGCCAATACTTTAAAGGCACTTGTTGGTTGGAAAGGAAAGTTTGCTTTATTCAGGTGGCCTGGGGAGAAGGCAGATAGGTATCTAAAGACCATCTCCCAGTTTCTGGGCTAGGAGGGGATGAGCTGTTTAAAAGGGAAATTCAGGGTAAGAGATTACATGCATATTGGTGAAAAGGGTGGGGAGACTTATGGCTATTCATGAGGAAAGACGGAGCTTGCACATTGAGCAAACATATATGTAACATACACCCCCATTCACTTTGAGGTGGAGACTTAACATCAGAGTGGTGTGTTTTTGAATTAGTATTGCTGGGGTCCATACCCAACAGCCAAGAAAGAATTCTTGAGACGTCTTTGGTGCTGAAAAATGGTTTTATTAAAGTACGGGGACAGGACCCGTGGGCAGAAAGAGCTGCTGCCCTGGGGTTGTGAGGGGTGGCTGATCATATACTTTGGGGTTGGGGGAAGTAAAGGTAAAGGAAGTTCCAAAAGGATTTTCATATACCAAAGAAGACTCACAAGATACTAGAGGTGTTGCCATTGTCAAACCAAGGTTACATTTCCCTCTAACCAGACATTAGCAATAAGACAGTTGGGAGCTTCCTGAAGGAACATTATACTCTGCCTGCCTCAAGTATTTGTCAATGGGCTCCTGTTACATGGACATTTGTTTTGCTTTATCTACATTTCCTCTACCTCTGTTTCCCACATCAAGAGCAAGGCATAATTCAGCCCCTAACATCAGGAGGTTGTCTTAGGACAGAGAGGGCTCTGCATTTGCTCCCAGAATCACTATAAGCCAGATGGGGTCTTGTGCTCCTTATCTCTGTCTGCTAAGGAATGCAGGGCTTTGCTTGTTCATAGTCTGGAACCACATCAGTTGACCTTGAGTCCAGGCTTCTGCAGAGACAGCCAGTGGGTTTGTTAGTGGGTTCTGAAAAGACACAAAAGCTGAGTAGGGGGAAAACAAATCTCTGAAAAACAATCTTTAAACTTTCTGCTAGTTTCAACCTCATTAACACAGTGGGGTATGGTTCCAGAATTTCTGAATTTTCTGTACATATACTTGTTTAAGTTATTTGACCTTTTCAAGGCTTAATGTTCCCAAATTTAAAATGGGTAATGGGATGCCTATAAAAGTATTTTATAATATATGTAATATTTTTCAAATGGAAAATATTACTAACAGGAAAAATAAATGAAAATTTATAGGGATCAAAGTTAATTAACATTTAGGAAGCTATTTTAAACTAGGTCAGAATTCACACACCTGTATGGACACATACACATACAGCACACACAAATATCTAGAGAATGGCAAAAGAGTCAAGTTTGCCCATATAATAAACAATTCTGGTAAGCGTTTCACTTTCAATGTGAGTACTGGGTAGCTAATTTTGTTAGAAAATGAAGTCTTCCTGACTGTTCTTATGTATCCTACCTTCTACCATAGCAATATTACACTGTATTACAGAGAAAGGAGTGTGTGCGTGTGTGTGTGTACATGTGCACGCACTAGAATGTACATAGGATTTGGAGTCTGATCTATTCCAGATTTTTAGCAATAGTCGTCAATAGTGATGACTAATATTGTGATTATTAGTGATATTATGTGATATCGGTGATATTATGGAGCACTAATATGTGCCCATTACTTTCCAAAGTGATATACACATTTAAACTCATTTCATCTTTAAGAACCTTGAGAAAGGTGCTATCATCCCCTTTTTTAAAAATGCCTGAACTGATTCTAAGGGATGTGAAAAGAAGCGGTAAAATTGGCATTCAAATTTAAGCTGAATGGCTTCCAAATTGATGGAATCTTAATCCTCAGGGCCAAAGAGGTTAAAAATGAGGGCAATGACCACTATGTCCAAGACCTAGTTGCCTCAACAGGGAAATGAAGGTGATAGCTTATTTTGATGGATTATTATACAGATTAATTTAGAGATTGTATTTGAAGAATATGCTTTGTGTTTTTTTTTTTTTCTGAAATTTGTTATTATGTCCATTTACATCAGGGATTCCAATTAGCTAAGAAGAACAAGAAGATTTAAAGTTTTATTCCTTTTCCCAGATAAGGCAACTAAAATCCAAAAAAAGAATTATATAAAGTACTCACTTGGTTTGATTTTATTTTTTAGCATCTAACATCTAAAATAGTATTATAATGCATTAAACGTATCATTTTTTTGTATAGGACTTGATGCAGATTTAATGTCTCTTTAGAGACTCACTCATTCTTGAAAGTCTAATTCAAAATTAATTGGTAAAATTTAATTTTAATTTTGTTTTTTCTTCTCATTTTTGGTTCTTAGAATAGTTGCAAAAAATAGAAATTATTATTTGTAGCTGAAGAACCCTTGCTGGGCCTCCTCTTCTTGTTTAATTAAAAATACATTTTGTTTGTTTTTTTAAATTTTTATTTATTTTAAGTAATCATGTGTAACTATTGATTTCCTTATTCACTATAAGCCCAAGTAAAAGGAGCAGTATCAAACATAACAGTGAAAAACATATTAGTTAAGTCACGTAGTTTATAAAGTACCTTATATTTAATGTAATAATGCAAAAATATTTATCCTTCATCTGCTTATTCTCTTTCATTTCAAATCCACAAGTTTTATTAACTTGAAGAAAAAAATATCTATTATTTGAATAATGATAAGTGTAATTGGAAAAGTGTGAAACAAGTAACTTGCCACATTACCAAATTTGGATAAAACAATTGTAGTGTCAAGGGGAGAAGAAACCATGTAGATATATGTGGAAGCTTTGCCATAAGGATAACTCGCTGATTTTTGGCAGCTTTTTCCTCCTTTAATCTTACATGTTTTAAGTACAGTAGAAAATTTATGGCTGACTGTGTCTACCATCTCAATAATTATTCTTAAACACATAGTTTATTTTGTTTTTTTTTCTTTTTTTAGTAAAAAACCATTTTGGTTATACTACTGACCTCTGAATACCTTGGTAAAGCATATATATTAATAGCAAACATAGTTGTAGCATGTTGTTTCTGTGTAATATTGCTCTGTGAAGCTGAGACAAATCCTAAGAAGGACAGGATTTGGCTATTGGTCTGCAGAAAGTGTCCAGAAGACTTGAAATAAATCTAAAAATCTAGAGGATACTTCTGAAGGAAAAGTTCGAAAATGAGATCAATACACAAAATAGTGCCCAAGATGTGCATAGCTGTTGTTTTATTACCATTAATTAAGTGATACTTTCCAACAAGGTGAGTTATTACAGAGGCTACTGTTTCTACTGGGCCCAAGCTCACACTCTGACTAAAGATAAACAAAGTATACAGAGAGCAACTTAAAGAAGTAGAGATTAGGGAATGACATACATATTTATTTTAGTTGAATATCAACATTAATAATAGAAATGTCTAATATTAATTAAGAACTACTATATGTCAGAAACTGTGCTAAAATTTATATGCATTATCTTAGCACATCCTAATAAATGAAAGAGTGGAGATTTGAATCCAGACAGCATCTGAGGCTACAGCCTGTGTTCTTATCACTACAGCAGATGTACTCCAGTAGACAGCATGAGGGAGAGACAGAAGAGTATGTATATTTTGGATGATTGCTTTTAAAGCATCTCTTTCAAATGCTTGGGCTATAATCGCTCTTCACTAAACTTCTAAAAAAGGATTCCAACATGTTACTTTTTCTATCTTCCACCTCGCTTGCTCTTCCTTCTGGAAAGCGGTGTATTCTGTCTTCTTTCTTGCCTCAAAACCTGCAGGGGGTTATCATGGCACAGGCAGTCGTGTGCATTTCTTAGCAGGAGATCCTGAGCCCATTTAGATTTGCCCGGGATTGCTCTTGCGGGGGGTCTCTAAGTCCTTGATGATAAGACAGTCTCTTCCTAGAACAAAACTTTCTCCTTTCCACTTTCAAGAATGATTTATTGTTGCTTATTCTGTTTCCTTAGCACTTTAACTGTATAGGACTGTCATGATGCTTTTTATTATTTTTACATATTTGTCTCCCTCAGTAAACTGTGAGGCCTGAGTGCCTGGATGCCCATAGCAGTTGTAGCTTGAGTCAGTGCATAAGGAGTGTCCTATAAATAGCAATAGCCAATAATCACATGTATTCATAGATGTCCAACTTATATTTGCAGAGTTGAGTAGAGAACTCTATCTTTGGAGCTTCAGTGCTTAGGTAATGTGATATAAGATGCTAATTCAAGTTTTAAAAGAGTAAAGGAGTTAAGCTGCCAAGAAAACAGAAAATCTTAAATGAAGATTATTTTAAGATTTAATGGCAAGATGCAACTTATAAGAAGGAAAAATATCAACAGTTTTCTGGCTATTAATGACATTGATTATTTTGATACAATTTTATATTACAAGGAAAGTTAAGGTCCATTGAAAAAAGCATAAAACTGGAGGGGTTTCCAGAAATTCTGTAGTGTTTAGTTACAAATTTGGGGCTAATGTTATCAATTCAAATAAGTAATAGAGAAGATGAAATATTTACAACATAAATAGAGGATTTGCTAACTTTTTTTTTTTAATATAGAGGCTTGCCATTACACTTATGTTAAAGCCCAAAATGCAGGACCTGTCCAGTAACACATCTCCTTTCCCAGCGATGGCTCTCAGTCTCTCTCTCCTCTGTTCTCTGAATTTCTGGAACGTACCTCTAAATCTTTTCTTCAGGCCTCTGTCAATACCAGCCTCTCTGTCAGGAAGTTTTCTTCCTGTCCATTCTACCTTTAATCTTCCCCTCATCTTTCAGCCACTGTTTGAAATTTACATCCTAGAGGACATATCCCTAACTCTCCAATGCAACTTGATATAAGCTGCATTCTTACTCTCTGTAATGGCACTTATACTGATCTGTCCTGATGTATTTACTTGTGTACTAATTTATTTAATATCTGTCTTTGTCACTCCTCTAGACATTATGAGCTCTAAATGATTAAAAATTTCTTTACAATTGCTTACCACTGGACTATATTTTTGAAGATAATATGTTTTCATTTTTTTCCCTTAAGGTAGTATAGGAAAATCATAAATGCAGAGAGAATCTAGCTTCCTTTAAGCTGCTGAGTATCTCCTGGCAGCAGGTATCAAAGCTAAATTCTACAACCAGAAGAACTACTGCCACGCATTCACTCTCCTCTAGTATTTCAAGCTTCCAAATACCAAAAAAAATTGATTCATTAGTAAAATAGTTATTATTTTGAAAACACTTGCCAAAACAGAGAATTCCTTCTAATATTTTGGGTGTTTAATGGTGATACCTTTATGAAACACCATATAATAAATGGTAAAAGACACCAGTAACTATCCCTTGACCATTTTAAGTACAATCCACATGTAATTCAGAGACCATATCTGACATATTGTCTGGGGTTACCCTAGTTCATCAATTCTTAGCTGCATTTTCTTTTAATATCTCTGAAATTGAAGTGCACATAGATGTTCCATGTGAAAGTCTTTTTTGACTCAATAAAATACAGTCACATAAGTAAGGTAAAAACATATCTTTTAAAAGCAATAAATATTTTTTAGATAACCTGGACTCATTTTTTTTCATTTCTTATGTAAATGAATATTGTCATGATGCTTTAAGGATTAAAGAAATCAACTCAATAGAAAATACCATGCTTACTAAACTTTTCTAAATCTGCAAACATTTTAATAAGTATCATCTTGACAGCTCTGTAAGGGAAAAGGGAGATTGTGTGTGTTATCCCTTCATACAGTACAAACTGAATCTCATGTGTTAAGTGCTTTGGTAGGTACATTGCTAGTAAGCATAGAAGCCAAAATCCTCACTTGTTTCATGAGCATGCTTCAGCATTGATACAGAAAAGAAATGCATTAGTTATGGACTTTGAGATGTGGAATTTAGGCTACTATGACCACTTTTAATGAAGACTTAGTGGTATCTTGATCTTTATGACTGGCATCTCCACCATGAATTTAGTCAACATTGACTCAAGGTATGGCCATGTTAGCAATATGG
This sequence comes from Ailuropoda melanoleuca, assembly GCF_002007445.2. NCBI lineage: Eukaryota > Metazoa > Chordata > Mammalia > Carnivora > Ursidae > Ailuropoda > Ailuropoda melanoleuca. Next base: position 3,686,794 of record NW_023179820.1, read on the forward strand.
ATTGATGTATGCCAGCCTGTGTAACTCCAGGTTTTCATCAGGACAGTGACCTGCTGGACCGGCGGAAACACTGTTTCACAGTGCAGTCTGAGTCCGGGGAGGATCTCTACTTCTCCGTGGAGTTAGAGTCTGACCTCGCCCAGTGGGAAAGAGCCTTCCAAACAGCAACCTTTCTGGAGGTGGAACGGATACAGGTGAGAGTCTGTGAAATTTTAGGATCTGTGACTCCTAAAAATGCATGACTTTTCCCTAGAATTTAAATCTCAAATAGAAAATGCTGTGTTTTTAATTAATTTACAAAGCCATTTCCTGTTCTCCAGTCATGACCACCTAACTTTCAGTGTGAATGGCTTCATTCTCTCACAGTGCTTTTTCTTTCTAGAAATAATTCCCTTCAACTCTACCCTTCAAAACCATACATGTAATTTGAGACTTTTTTCAGAGGTCATATCATCACCAAGATTTTCCTGATTTCCAGTCTGTCCTGCCCATTATTACTACTATTGTCACAACCATCTTGTTCAAACTCATCCCATTTGTGAGCACCAATATCACTCTTTTTTTTTTTTTTTTGTCTGTTTTCTTAGGTCTACTGACACTGTCTTGTATTGCAGTGATATGCGGTTGCCATTTCCCACACTAAGTTATAGGTTGCTTGGGACTGTTTTATTCATTTACCAGCTGAAGTACAATGCATTTTGTACTGCGTATTTATTAAACTTTATTTCTTAAATATGAAGTTACATGTAGGTCAAACTTCACAGAACCTTCAGCCTTTCCAATTGATGGGACCGTGGAATAGATGAAGCTCCCAAACGTTGGTTCTGTGGCTGATGTCTGACAAGACTGTTGGCAAAATGGAGCAGTTGTGAGGCACTTTCCACATGCAAATGGGTTCATAGAGCCAGGACCTAATAGACACATGGACACTTAATTTCAAAAACAAACAGACCATGATGATAATAGAGCACTGACTCTCCTGGAATGCTTGGTTATAATAGGAGACTTGAATGTGTATTTTTTCAATATGTTGAACTGGTATGTAACATATATTTATTTCCTTTATTTCTGACTATAACCTTCTATATTGAACATATCAGTTTGCGTCAGTATGACATTTATATCAGGGGAAAAGGACAGGGAGAAGACTCAAATTTCACTTGTTTCATTGCTCAGTTGACACCTTGTAATAGCTCTGCTTATCTGCATATATCTTAAAAAGTTAATGTAACTGAGGAATATTGTTTCAATAACTTACCTGTATAGAATCTCAATTCAATAAATAGTTTAATATCCAAAATGGAAAGATTAAAAATATCTTCAATATTATTTTTGTCCAAGTATCAACATCCGAGACCATTTTAAGTACTAAAAATTGTTAGTTGAATAGGAGTTGACATTTTTGTTATTTATACTGATATCTTTAATTTTCTTAATTATAATTTCCTTAGAATATCATGCTTCACTTGTAAACATCTACATAGAGATAGCTATCTGTTGGTCTCAATTTAAGATTTCATTTTAAGTCTCCTGATGTTTAAAAATGAGATAACATTATGTTGTTCTGATGTAATTTAAAACCATTTTTTTGAGTTTGGGCTTCATATTCTCTAAGCTGATTTTCAATGCATTTCTTTGGACTATCTCATAATACTTAATACTTATTTGAGATGCATATAGCAAGCAAAAAGTGAAATATTTAATGTTTTGTAAGCTTTTGGTTGTTTTATAGATCTTATAGTTTCCCTTTGCTTACTGCATCAGAAATCAGTAATCAATGACTGAACACCTTGGTGGTGTTATTGTCAAAATTCAAGGATGTGAATATATTTACATCCTTCTGTTTTTCTTTTTTCTTCTGTGTTCTCAGTATTTCCACTAGCATTAAAGTTAAAGAAATAAAATAAAGAAAGAACATATGTCCTATTGTGAAGTAGTCGGAAAGATAGAAAATTAATGAATCGACTATGACAAATTAATGAATTAAATATTTTTTTAGTTTTGAAACTGGTTTTCATTAATGGGATTGCACCCTAACATTTTCTAGCTTCTAATCTATCTACTTACATATTTCTGGATCTCTGATGTACTTTATATTGATATAAATATCTACATATTTAATTAAGAGCTAATCCATTAAAATCAGGTATTTCTAAACATTCTACATTGTCATTTAAATTAATACCCACAAATTTGGAAAACGTAGTGAATGTTGAAACAGGAAGATAACAATTTATATGAATAAAATCTTACAACATATTCTTAGCATTCAAAGTAACTGTATTGGGCCTAATTCATTTACAGTACTTTTAGTACCTTTATTTGTCCTGTTTCTGAAAAATTTTCCCAGAATTAATTAATAATACTGGTAAAGGGCAGACAATTTAAATTTTTTTTACCTTACAACAATTCAATTTGAATAAATGTAGCTCTTTTAAAATAGGATTTTTAATGAAAAAGCATATCATTTATAAAATTTATTTTCTTTAACTAGTATTATTATTATTTGAAACTTTCATATGTGTTTAATCCAGATACAGACATTTAGCTATCATCCAAAAGGACATATTAAAAAGTGCCTTATGTGTGACATATCTTCAAATGTTGTGTAATAATATATAATTGTGCAAAATCTTTCAAAATGTTTCAAGTTGTCCCTAAAAAGTATAATTTTTTGTTTTTTTCTAACTATAATTCAATTTTTATTATAAAATAGAGAAATAAAACAAATGAAATATAGTATTAAAACCTATATTAAGTATAGTCATCATATGTTTATTAAAAGATTATAAATCATAGAATTAAACTTCAGTGAGTCTCCATTTGTATATCTGTTTCAATTTAATGATTATTGATGAATTTCATTTGTAATTCTGAAATTTATGAAATAAATTTTAACTTTCTGTACTAAAGGTCTTTTCATATGATATATTCTTTTAAATTATAGTAATTGAGAATAGCAAACAAATATGTCTACATTAAAGGAAATGAGACAGCCTTGAACATTTCTTAATATTGACAGTAGTTTTAATAGTGATAGATGGATACAAGCATGGAAGATGCCCATGCATTAAACAAACAAAATTACAAATAAAACTGAACTTAAAAGGCCCATTAAATTTGTTTTCTGAGCTAGTTTTTGAAAACTTGACTTCAAAGGAATAATTTGGCATGGTTATAACTTTCCTATGCAAATTGGGCTTAAAGCCCTGAGTATAGCTTTAGGTGAAGGCAACTTGATGCATTTAACCATCATTATAGTCAGAATGTGATTCATTTAATGTGCTTTTATATACAGTATTATAAAACAAACATGACAAAGGATTAGTATTGAAAATTTGCTTGAGATTGATTTATCTCTTTCTCTTCCTCCCTTTCTCCCTCCTTATTTGTGAATTATGAGTATTTTTCTTCATTTGAATATCTTAATAGAGTTTCAATTAAATGCAAAAAAAATTGGCTTGTGGACATAAATATGCATCATGTGACATATAAGTCCTGAGTTTTTATTTTGTATTTGTTATTGTTAAATTTTAGTATTTCTATTTTAGTAGTGTTTCCAAAATATGTATATAAGTAAAATTATAATTTAATCTGATCTCAGTGTGAAAAGTCATTGTTGATTTTTTAAGAATCAGTAGATTTATACAAATAATAAGCAAGCTTATACCACATGGGTGAACATTATATGAGAAATAGCTTATACCACATGGATGAACATTATATGAGAAACTCTTAAGGTAAAGATGTTCTTACATATTTTGCCTTGGTTACTGAATCTGTGTTTGTGTGCCTGAGAGTTCTCTTTTCATAATGTCCATGAAATTGATATGCTAAGAATTGAAGCAATATCTTAACCTTTAATAATTCACTTTTGTTTTAATGAGAATACAATGATATTTAGCTATAGAATATAACAATGAACATAATCTTGCCTAACCCTAAACATTTTTTACCAGTTTTATTGCAAACATAACAAAGGGTGTCACTGTAGCACTAGGTAAAGACACATTCAGATGGAGCAGGATGGGAAATGTGGTCCTGCATACCCCTTGGCAGGTGAAAAAATATTCAGCCTGCTTTATTAACATTAAGATGTCAGTAATACTATGTTTCTTATACAATTATTGCTGATATTAAGTTAGCTACTGTATAAACAACTTATTACAGGAGCTGTCACACAGTCTTCGATAAATGTTGGCTATTAATACTGATATTGGGTCAATCACATGAAAAGTAACAGTGTTTTCTTTTCTATCTAGTGCAAGACATATGCATGTGTGCTAGAAAGTCATCTAATGGGACTCACGATTGACTTTAGCACAGGATTTATCTGCTATGATGCTGCAACAAAGGTAATGTGTTCAGGTCAGCTCTGAGAAATGTGCTGCAAACACTGTAATTTAAGAATGACTGAAATAACTTCTAACTCCTGTCAGCATTTTAATTGGTTATCATGTATCAAATTTAAGATCCTCATTTTTGTTAATAGAAGATAAATCATGCATTATTCTGTTTATAGAAAAACAAAAGTTTGGATTTTTAATAAAACAAACATGTTTCCACAAAACATTATAACTATATAAAGTGAATATATATGTATAATATATACATTATAATTTATAATATGTTATAATATATGCATAATATATTTTATATATATTCGCTTTTACTAAAGGTTTAGCCTCTTATTAAGGGAAATTTTTTTCTCCAAACACAAGTTTTTTAAACAAAGTGTTTCTTTATTATTTTTCTGCATCAATATCTCCAATATCCAAATAGTGAAAACATTTTTTAGAGTTTAATTTTATAGGTAATATGTTAGAATCATAGTACGGAGGAATTTGGGGTTTAGAATTTCAAGCCAGGGAATATAACCCTTGTTAACCCTTACTTGGCTTGGTAGGATACTTGTACTATCTGATTGGATGCCTTTTCCACAAACGATCTTCCTCTAAGAGTGACGTATGTTGAATGATGAAGGGAATCTTCTCAGTTAGTCATATCTAAAAAACCTTAAAACACAACTGAACCCTCACCCACTGATAATCTCCTAGTACTGGAGTCACTGCTGCATTTTCTGACTTGGGGCTCTGGTCCCCATGGAGGACATTCTTTTCCCTCCCATGACACATCTGTTCCTCAGATCCCCTCCACTTTTTCCTTTATCAAGTATGGCCTAAGAAAGAAGCCTATATATTCCTTCCCACTAATCCTTTACTGGGAAACTTATATCTTACCTAAAAATCAAGCATTGTACAAAATTTTCAAAAAGAAATACAAATAAAGCAAGATAGTGATATAAATGTGTAAGAAAGTCAGTGTACAGAAAGTGAGAGGCTTTGGATCTTGAGAAAGATGGGAGTCCATGGGGCAGTCCTGCAGCTCATAGCCAAGTATGATGTGGGTTGGTGTCTGGAGAGCGTAGGATTTTTCACGACCCAGCAATTGAGATTGTCACACAAAAGCTCACATTATTTAAGGGTGGCCAATTTTTTTTTCGACATAGCGAAATTAAATAGCACACATATGATGGTCAGTTTGATTTGACCATCCAGTACACTGCCTTTGCATAATGTCAAAAGAATATTTATCTAAACATGGAATTTCAGGTGCTGTGGCTCTTTTGATGCCTCTCATATGAAACTACCATAAGCTTTTCCTCTGATCAAAGACTTTCTTTTGAATAAAATATTCATTCAACTCAGGATAGGCTCATGAGTACTAGATTAATCTAACACATTACTAATTTAATTATTACTCAATTTCATAATTATTAAATCAATGTAATAAAAAACTTTAAAAATATTAAAGTGGTTAAAAAAAGTTAAAGGGTGATTTTATAAAGAAAATATTGTAGGAACAATTGTCACCAAACTCTATCACAGGAAGATGAAAGAATCACACCTCGTAAATGAGAGGGAAAGAAATAAAATTCATCTGAACACATTTCTGAATGCTTGAATTTAAGATTTTTTTAAAGGATGGTATAATCAAAATCCATGTCAGGGTCCTGTTTCATCTCTTTATGTGGAAAGGGAGAAAATTCAGATGTGAATGTTCTATAGGACATGTTGAGGTATTCCTGCCTGGGTGTGCGCAGAAGGGATGAGTACTCAGAGACCCCAAGCGAATTGTTATGATGCCATCTAGGGCATATCATTTAGCAAGAATGAGATTTTAGTCAGTACAAGCTTAATGCAGAAAAAGCCAAAGTCCTTGGGGAATGGTAATCACCATCTTCCCATTTTCTGTTATTGGAAGTTCCTAACTTCAAGGCCATCTGAGAATTGGGAGGGAAGGAAAGAGCCTGTCTGCTTATGCTGAACAGAGCATTCCTCACAGAAACTGTGACACTTGCACAGTAATAGGGAACTATTAATAATTATGTCAAGACAACAGACATATACCAGAAGGGTCCTGGGCAAACCACTGAGCTGGCTGTACTGCAAGAAGGTGGCCTTACTCCATGAAATGAGCCCAAAAGTTACTTTTAAATACCAAAAAGAAAATTAAAAAAAGTAATCATAATAAATAAATTAAAACATGTTTTGTTCCAATATTTTATTAAAACAAATAATATTGTTATTTTCTCTACTTAATGCGTGTGGAAAGAATCCTTAAAAATATATTTCCAGCAGATTCTTTCAACGTTTGGTTTGGGGAAGGCCAAGCAGCAATACTGCTGACACCCTTTAGCTGTTCACATTTTGTCTGTCTGGTCTGCATCTTGATCAGGCCCTCTAGCTTTGAAGTGACTGTGGAAGCAAACCAAATCTATACTTATGATAAAGTATAGATTTCAGGAAAGGGTAAGAGGTGCACTGAGTGGTTAATTGAGCTCCATTTGAAGCAAGTTCTGCACTGTTAGTACATCAGCAAAGGGGAGAATTGCTACCTTAATATAAAACAAAAACAAAAACAAAACAAAACAAAAACCATGTTTATCATTTCTTACAAGATATTTTTAAAAATAAAATAAACAATAATGAAAAAATAAATTAGAAGACCAGATCAGAATGTTGTGGTTGGAAATAGTCTCCATGACCTTAGTTCACACTAGACTGCTAAGGGTTTGGAAGCAGTGCAGTCTGGGAATGTCAAGCTGGTTCTCGTTACTTGTTTCTTGTGCATGAAAGTCCTAAGGGAAAACCATTTCCCTGGATTTTCTAGACTGTACAAGACACACTAAATAGCGCTGCATTTCAGGCTTCAGTTTACATTGGCATTGTAGCAATGGGTTGCACATTCTTCTGTTTCCCTTAGTATTGCTGGGGAGATTCCCTCATAGAATTTCATTGCCATATAACAGTTCAGCTTATTCTTTGTAATCTTCATGCTTATTAAAATGTAGCCTTTTCAGTGTCAGAAAAGGTTTTCTCATTAATATGTCAAAAATATGATGTTGCAGTACTAATATAATTCCCATAGCTAAAAATATAGATTTGTTGCCATTATATCCCTTTAAACATTCATATATGCATTAACTACTGATATCTATTAATAGATTTCTTATATAAACAGACTTCAGCAGTACTATTTATAAATAAATAGTTAATGAATACTTGCTTTCTATTGAAAGATACAAGAGGGAGACTAGATAGATAGATAGATAGATAGATAGATAGATAGATGATAGATAGATATAGAAATAGATGATATAGATATCAGTCTTGGGTACTCAAGGAAGGCTTCCTGGAAATTGAGACACCAAGGATAAGATTATCCAGACAAATATCTGTAAGTAAGGAACGCATTGAATTTGAGGTCAGACAAGATGAGAGATCAAGTTTGTGAGTAGCCAAGAGCCAGATTATGAAAGGGATCCTAGTAAAGAATTATATCTGATCCCAAGAACAGAAGAACCTTTGAAGGAATTAAGACATATGAAGGATATGATCAAAAATGTGTTCAGCAGCATAAACCCAGTAGAATAATGGATGACTGAGATGGAGAAGACCCGGGGAAAGCCTGGGTTCTACATTACCAAAATTGCCCCTCCTTTGGGCACCTACCACCCAGAAATGTTCTAGAGGAAAAGAAATGTATGGTTAACAAGGTCAAATAAACACACTGTTACAAGTTGAAGGTGAAAATGATCAGTGTATGAACAGAAGTAAGAGATATTCAATATCATGGAAGCTAAGTTATAAGGAAGGAAATGTAGAAAATGCCGAGGATGAAAAACTGGGCTCCCGGATTTTGGTCCAGTGCATGTTTGACCTAATCCTGATTTATACCGTGGAAAGGTCACTCTAGTGGAGGTATACAGATTGCATTGATTGGATGGAGGCAAGACCAAATGAAGGGCCACGAATGGAAATAATTTATATTTCCCCTTGATAACATAGAAGAACAACGTTCAAACTTCTCTTTTTAAACATGAAATTTTGTAAAATAAAAAATGAGGGAAGGTTCTTTTTATTTGTATCAAACAAATAACACCTGAGTTCTAATGGTTAAAATGAGGATGAAGGCATCCTATTCCACACCTCAGACCTCCTCCTCACTCCTTATGCTGCAGCCCAGGGGATAAGCCAACTTCAAGGGTTCTGTTGGCTATAATTGGAGCCCAAAGACTGTTCATCCTGTCTAAATGTCAAATGCAACGCATAGGATACCATAAATCCTGACTCTTACACCTCGTGAGAAGTGTATTACTCATATTACTGTTTTCCTGACAGAGTCTCTGAAAATATTGGTTCCCCAAAATTGTTACTGTCTGATAGTTTTTTAAAAAAATGTTTTAATAGTTGAATTTGAGAAATTCTAGTATAACATACTTAAAAGACTTCTCTACTTCAAGATGTCTAAGAGCCAGTCCTAACACACAGCATATTAAAAATATTTCTGAAGTCATGATTAGTTAACAGATCTATGCAGATAATAAATTATTAAGTGAAAAGGTAACATGTTTAAGAATTAGCTCTGTCATATGTTAGAAGCTACTATAATGATTTTGTGTTTCCTTCTTGTATTCATTACTAACTTTTTTGATTATAGTTTGGAAACATTATCTGGAGGAAATTTATAAAACTCATCCGTGTGCATGATGACCTGCATTTTAGGAATTTATATTTTGTGCCCTAGAAGACAATGTCCCCCTAATTGAAATCACTTCTTTTTTGGTTTTAAGATCTTAGAATTAAAGAACTTTCTCTTCCCAAAGAATTGTGCTTCAGAATTCAATTCATTGTTAACATATTGATTCCTGAAGTATCTTAATCTATATAATCCATTTATACCTTTAAGTAGACACTGATTTCTGCAGTGACCTCTATTTACACTTTTCATTTTCAAGAGTCTTTGATATATATTGGGTGAGTTGAAGGTCACTAATTTTAAGGAGCTACTGTTTCTCCTAAAGATATATGGTCTTCATGTACACACATGCATTTCATTATACGTTTGACTTTTCCTAAAAAGCACTTCTATAATTATAACATAACTATAATATGAATTCCATAGGTCAAACCTCTCAACATAGAATTAAACCTTTATCTTTTTCCATTTATGCTATTTTCTATAGTATTTTAACTATTTCATATCAAAGGTAAATGTTAAAAGCCCAAAAGGAAAGCTTGAAATTATTAAAAATGAATGTTTTCTTGAAATATCTCTACATAAGTAGAAATCTTAAATATACATATGCTATTATGTAGTGAAAACAATGTTCATATAAATGTTAGCATTTTTCCTTTTTACAATATCTTTCAATCATTTTGCTTCCCCAGTTGTGTAACTTACAGCCCTGAAACATGGACAAAAGCATCAAATTCTATTTTATGGAATTTTTACATTCTTCTTCAGATAAATTATTTTTTCTTTGCTTTTAGGAGAATGAAGAACATTGCATTTATTGCAAAACAAACTCAGACATTTAGGGAAACAATTCATCAGGTAATTTTTTTTTAACCCTCAAGCAATTTCAAAGAGCCCTAAAGTAAATGTTCAAAAGAGAGGTATTAACCCAAGTTTTCATGCCAGTATATTAGCCAGTTTCACCACAATAATAAAATCCTGGATTTTTTCATTCATTTCTTGCAATATAAAGACATTATAAAGTAATGTAGAAACTAACACATACTTTATTGGCTAAATTTATAATTCAAAGTATATAAAGAACAAAAAGAGATAAGAGTCAAAAATTCTTTGGCTAGTATGCTTTATATACTTTTTCCATTTTCTATCTTTTTTCCCTTCTTCCTCGCCCTTTAAAAATTTTTAATTTTAATTCCTTTCTGGGGCTTTTGATATATTTTATTTTTTTCTGGATTTTTTCATTATTAAAAATATCTGTCTTAAAACTTTCTTCACTGTATCTTAGATCGTCTTTCCTTCAATCATCAGTTTTGTTTTTATGAAATTTTTTGCTAATATAATGTATTAACTTCTGCAACTATCACATAGTAAATGGGATAATAATAGCTGTGTGTTTATCTTGCAGCATTATTCTAAAATTAAATAAGATAGCTTTTAGAAAAATAAAAATATAGTAAATTGTCAAATACAGATTCTAAAGTCTGAAGCATTATTTCTGACCAGCCATCTTTCAGTGGGTTTTGTGTCAACTACAGATCTTGTCTTTTCATCTAAATCCAGGAATTCATCATGTTTTCCCCCTTCTATTTCAAATCCCCCAGAACTCATCAATTAGCTGCCTTTCACCTTTAACACCTGCAGGACCTTTGCAAATCACATAGCTGCTGTAGCCTATTTTCCTCACCTCAAAATAGATCCACAAACAACATCTTTTTTCATGGGATTATTGCAATATTTAAATAAATTGTATACGGAGAGTGTTGCACAGTGAGTGGCACACGGTGAACCTTCATAAGAGGTGGATACTTACATTTCTCCCACGTGGCTGGGTAGTTCTGCTCACTGCAGGGCACCAGCACCAACAATACCTTGCTACCGTTCTGCCATTCTCAAAATGTCACAATGGCCCTGTGTTTTCTAGAATTTTGGATCAATCAATGAACACATGTGTCCGCTACATTCCAGTTCTTGTGAATCTGTGCTTTCATGAAGGTCTTTGTTTTCATGGAGCCCAGGGGAGAAGATAGACATTAAGCAAGTAATCATAAGTTTAATGATTCTCAGCAAAGGGAGTTCAGCGTAGCATGGAAGCATATAAGGTAGGATAAGGGCCCATAATTTGTACTTGGAGAAAATTACATTTCACCTGAAAATTGACAGGTCATGAGTGGCTAACAAGGTACACAGTGGAGGCAGATGCAGTGGCATATGTGAACACTCTGATATGTGACTTGACTGACAGGTTCAGTATGGCAGGAGCAGGAGAATGGGAGGGGAGCAGTGGTCAAAAGTAGTGAGGCACAAAATAATAAGGAGCCTTGGTCTTCACAGTAAAGATTTGGCACTCACATGTTAGCTGTGGCCACAAAATTGCTACGTAATACCCAATGGCAATGGTCACTGGCTTACAGCAGTAGATTTTTCCTCACACTTATATGGGATCAGACTATTGATCTGTATGGGGCTCTTTGTGAGTCTGCAGTTTGGTTGGTTCCCTCAAGCATCATAATTTGACTCTACTCTAGTTGTTCCTCATTCTTCTCAGAAGGAGGAGGTAAGACCTGGCATGTCCTTTTCTTGTAGACGGCAAAGGCAGAGAGAGCAAGCCAAAATACACAATTCTTCTTTAGCATCTCTTGCTGGAACAACTGCAAAATTTCACTGGCCAAAGCATGAGGTCACAACCAAATAAGAAGACAGGTCACCTGGAAGAGCACCTCAGAGTTACACTGCAATAGGCCTGGGTACAGGGAGGATGCAGATTACGGCTGAAATGCCCATAGTGCCAAGGACCATGGAAAGCCACTAACAGATTTTATCTTAAGTAGCATGATGCAAGTCATGATGACTCCAGCACTGTTGTGGATAATGATTTGGAGAGGAAGATGAGTGGATGTTGGAAAGGAAGGGGCTTATTAGAGAGTTTAGAGTAGGAGGCTTTGAGAATGAAGAGCCATGAGGAGCTGAGTTATGATAAGGATACACTGTCAGTAGTGCTTAGAGAGAGAGGCTAGAGCTAAGTATTAACACCAAAGTTTCTGACCTGAGCAACTGTGCGTTGGGGGGAAAGAAATACACTGGAAAAGGAGTGGATTTGGAGGACATCTGTTGAATTATTTTCATGCAAGTAGCTATGGAGAAGTCGCTGAGTAGTTAATACGTTCAGAGTAAAAATGACAAGGATGCTTTCTTACTTTTCTTGCTATGTATCTTACATGAGTTAAATGACTTTTCTAAGTTTCTTGGGAAAACACGCTCCAGTGTAGTGTGATGTACCATGGGATTCAGATACTATTGAAGCAGGAGAGCTAGGCTCTTGTCTCATGGAGTTGAAGAAAGAATCTCATGGACGAAAAAGAGTGATGGAGTTTTTATTAGGGAAGGATACAGAAAAAAAGCTCTCAGGAGTGAAAGGGCTCCTATCAGGGTTGCCACTGGGGGCTTTTAAGGATGGTCTTTTATAGAGAGCTAACCAGGGAACTTAAATCCTCTTAACATCTCTTTTGATAACACCATTGAGTAAGGACTAACGATAACATCTTTAATGGCTCACTTCCTTTTTAGGGTCTGGTAATTCTTTGTTGGTCCCAAATGACTGTTTGAACAACCTCTGACACCTAGGGCAGGGTGGTCTGGTTTGTTCTCTTATCTCTGGTTTCCTTACACCTCCACATTTTGGGGAATTCTATGACCCTGATCCCAGAGCTCCCTGTCTATCTCTCCCTACCTAGCCCTGCCTGTCACTCACTATAAACAGCCAAAGTATATTGGGAACTTAAAATGCCAGCGTGTAGTTCTCTGATTGCTTTTCCCTATACTATGGAGTGCTGTGTAACTGTTTTTACCCATGTCAGAATGACTTCTATCCTGAGAGAATTCTTGGTCTCCAATACAGACAAATGTCTGGCAGGCAGGCTTCATTCCACCAAGATATGAGATTATTCCAAATTCATTGGGTAAATAAAATTTAGGCTCTAGCTGGGATTGCCTATACATGCCATCTTATGTAGATCCATTTAAGCATTAGATTTACATATGCCCTCACTAACCTTGAGTAATTGACTGTCTTCAACTGCTTGCAATATTGTATGGCCATTTTAACTACATTGAAATGTTTCAATACAAAAAGAAAGATTATGCATCCTGAGGTAATTCATTATGTTGCTAATTTAGTGAATGCAATAATTTCCCAAGTGATGTCTTTTACAATTGAGTCAAAAGTAAACAAAATAAAAAACAATACAATTTTTATAAAAAGTAAACTATCAATTTCTAGAAATACAAATTTCTTTGAATGCTGGGATTTTTTTTATTATTCAGGGAGAAAAAGAATAAATGATTGATTCACACCAATAATGTTCATAATTAAATTTTAGAAATCAAATTAGTTAATGCAAAGAATGGTGCTGCCTCAAAAATAAAGATATGCAGATACTTATGTATTAATTTAGCAGTTCTTTAATAACATGCTTCATCTCTGTCAGTGGCACAGCCTGCAGACAACCAGATGAAACAGTAAAGGCTTATTACATTGCACACATTGTCTTGAATTTACAGGAAACTCCTTTCTTTTTTCTCTCCAGAACTGTTATTATCCATTGAGCTGGCAACTAACTGTGTGTGCATATGTTAAAAAAGAAATAACTAGAAAAGAGTTCATTTATATAGAGGATTGGTAATATGAACTAAAAATATGGCTGAATTGTCACGTTGCCAGTAAAAAAAAAAAAAGCAACAACAATAAACAAAACAAAAACAAAACCCTAAGGATCTGAGAAATTTATGCCAACAAAACCAAATTTTCTTGCCCGTTATTATGCACATGACATGTAAGGTTTCTCAAAATAGAATTAGTATGTTAATAATAAAAAATAGCCATGCTACATCCAGTAGTATGTGGAAACATGTTAGTGCATCCTTTCTCACATATATTTTGATTATTCTTTTGAAAAATTTTATGTAGATATGATTAAAATAAGTACTCTTTGTACATCAACTTACTAGATTGATGACTCCAAGCTATTACAAAATAACTCACAGAGTCTGAGTTTGAAAACAATTTTTCTGGTTTTTAATTTTTTTTTTAGTTCTGTTATTCCAAATAAATTCTTAAAGTGAAAGTCTGTATACTCCTCTTTGAATATTCCTTATATGAGATGGAAATATATATATATATATATATATATATACACATAGATCCCTATATGCGGAGTCCATTTGAAAGGAATAAATTTAAATGAAAAATGTCTGCTAGAGAACTCCAAGTTTGATTGGGCTGTTCCAGCCAGTCTGTAATTTAGGCAGCTGGTCTGATGATAATGAATTTCAGTTCCATTAACTAAAGCTCAGATACGCATCTTGATCGCTAAGGCGGCATGTTACAAACATCTCAACACAGTGTGTCTAACATTGAGTTTGTTGTCCATTTTGGTTGACTCCTTTGCATTCCTATCTTAGTCATCAAAAGAAGTGTGAATGGTGTTCTATACTCCTATCTCTTCCTCGACAACTTCTAAATAAATCTGCAAGGTGTTTCCTAACTAACTTGGGCAATCCCTTCCCTTTGGGTTTCTGCAATACCATCCAAATAGTCCCTTTGGATTTATTTATTGAACACACTCTTTTTATGTTATGCATTAACTATGCCATAACCACTGATACACAAGGAGTACAAAAATAAATACAGTCCCTCCTTTCAAGAAGTCTACAGCTTAATGAAAAAGACAGCTCTGGAACTGTGTACTTTCAGATACTGTGGCAAGAAGCCAAAGCATTATAAAGACATGAAGTTACATTCTTCTCTGGTCCATCTTTCACACCATTGCTAGAGTAATGATATTTTTAAAATGTAAATTCAGCCGTGTCTTCATTTATCTTGTTAAATTACTTTAGTGGCTTCCTACTACCTTTAAGACAATATTTGTTATCATATACAGAAGCCTCTTAATGTTCTTGTTTCTGCCTGCAATTTAATATCATCTCCTGGGGCATTTGGTGATCCAGGGATGTTCCACACTTTTGCATGTAATATTCCTACACTTTACTTTCAGCCTTGAGTGCAAATCTTCATCCAGATAGCCTTCTTTCACATGTCTAATTTAGATGTTCATTCTTTGAGAGCAGAGAATTGTAGGCAGACCCCAGCATAGCACTTATCATAATATATCACAATTAAGCCTTGTGGAGATATTAACTCTAATCTCTGATCCAGACTCAAGCACAGTTCAAAGACACAGAATTAACTCAATGACTAGTAATGAATATATGGATGAATATGATACCACCTAAGGAAATAAGTGAAAGCCATAAGCTTTCATCTAATTCTGTGATCTTTTGATATTGCTTTTTTTTTAATCCCTCTGTCATCACCCTTCAAACTTACAAGATTTTAAAATTAGTATAGAGTTGAAGTAAAAATGCAAATTATGCCCAAAGACATATTTAATTAGGATAAATTTTACGTGAATGAAGAACAAATGAGAAGTATAAAGATGTGTAAAGAAAAATAGTTTTAAAGAGAAAGTTTCTTCTGGTTTTCCAACAAATATGACCCCTAGCCCCCACCCCCAAAAAAGAGAAGGAAATAGAGCCACTTCTAGAATACTAAAATTTGTTGTAAATTAATTTCAGGGTGTGGGAGGTAGATGGAAGGAAGGCAAGAGGTGATATGTATGCTTGGGCTTCTTGCCAGAGTTGAAGGATGATGCAAAATGGAAATAAGGCTGGGTGGAAAGTTTGATTTACTGCTTAACTAGAAGACCCATCAAGGCAATTTGCAAGGAAAAGAAGAATGTATTTGTGGTTATTGCTGGGCAAACATAAATTAAATGCCAAGTACCAGGTGTTTGGCATCCTAGGAAGAGTGAAAATAGACCCTGGTTTCAAAGCATTTTTTTGTTTAATTATTAATATGATCTATGTAATAAGTTGTAATACATATAGATTGTTCTTTCTAGTGTTTTTGACCCCTTTCTGGTGTTTTGTAGGATATTGTAAAATATCCTACATCTATTTCTCATAAGTTAGATGACATGATGCTTACATTACCTTCTTATGTAGAGGTTGTTTCCATTTTTTTTTTCAAGAGGAATTTTTCTGTGGGGCATGAAAAATCGAGCCTTGCAAACAGTGAAAGAAGAAAATTGAGAAAGTTTGAGATTCTTTTGTCTCTTTTTGTTCAACATGCCAGTTTTTCATTATCGTTTGCATATCTTCATTTTCCATTTATATGTAACTTATGAATTATACTTTTGAATAGTCTGCGTCTAAGACATTCTTGATGCTATACAAACATGAATTCATTCACTACCCTGAGTCGCTTAGTTACATCCAGCTTTGAATCCTGTTTTTTGAGGGATTACACAAATATAAAATGTTCTTTAGATCACTAAGATTCCCAAACTTTAAGCCAATTATAGCAATGAATCTTAAACAAATGAATAGTTTATGGAAAGCTTTGACTTGTGTGTGGAGGGGGGGAGCTTACAATAGCAAAGCATTATAAAGAAGACATAATAACTCAAAACACACTATGTTCGGGGAAAATCAGTAAGTTTCTTTCTTGAGTTTAGTGTCTTACACTAAATGGGACTCTGAGTCTTTCCTCTATTTTAAGAAAGGAGTCAGGCATTAATACTGAAAGTTCATTTATAACTGATCATGGTCAGTAAATGGGTCTGTGATTTTTTTTTTTAGTTAAGTAAAGAATTTTAGCAAATCAAAGATGCAGCTTGGGATAAAAGTAGAAATATGAACCATGTAGAATGACGTACTTAGGTTTGATTCCCACTTGTTAGCTGTGAGCTATTATGAATGTATATGCCATTTCTTTAATTGTATTATCCAGAAAATGGAAATACTCTGGCTATTGCATCACTGGGCAGGCATGAAAGGGCCTACCTAGAACAATGCGATGTTCATTGTAATAAGATGTCAGTTGAAAGACAACAACAGACACACAGAATGCTTCCCAGGCACTAAACAAAGTATTTTTAAATTACTTATGATCTGTATATGTGTTAATTCATCAAATGACTTAATGCTATGTACCTCATTATCTTCATATGAGATATTCAACGTTTCCTCTTCAATCATCATTTGTTGGCACGTTTTATAAGGATTACACTCTGGTTTAAAGAATGATTACCTTAAGTTTTAAATCGCAAATGGCATTGAACCAGAGGTTTTTAGCATTTATGTTCACCTGTGTTATTTTAAATAAAATGTATTAATTGTAAAGCATAGGTCAAAGCAAATGATTCCTTTGCACACTTTTTGTCATAATCTTTAATGGAGGGAACACTTTGGTCAATAAACTTTGTTTTGGCTATCTTCAACGACTTAATTATCAATACAGTATTGAAAATGCTGTGATTCATTGTGTTGTTCCTTCTTCATACATACAGATAACTTTACCTGCAGCTTTTAGGCACTTAAATATATTTAAACACATCTTTAAAATGCCACTTTTAGATTTATCTTTCCATGTAATCAAAATGCCACTTAGATTTATCTTTCCATGTAATCAAGGAATATGTTGAGTTAAACACTGTTTTTGACTATCAAAACAAACGTTTTAATACATCAACAAGGTATTTCAGATACCTTATTGCATTAAATATTTTATTTTATAGTGCAATTTTTGAAATGTATTCCATGGGAAAAACTACCTGGTTAAACTAAGTTAAATGAATTTCATTTCTGAAACTGTCCTCAGACATTATTGTGCTTATGGACCTCACTCACCAACTCTATTTGACGATGTTCAACCTCCTTTTTCTCCAGGAACAAGTAGAAGCAGTCATCCATGGAAAGACTTGGGCAAGTGAAAATCTAGTCTGTGATTATTTATAATGAAGTCTTTGGATCAAATTCCACATTTTAAAAATGTTCAGAAATGTCTTTATATATTGCTAGTAGTTTTTTGGTTTTGTTTTGCTTTGCGTTCTCTTAGTCATTTTGTACTTGATCTCCCTCAAGTTCAACAAATTAAGCTTACTACTGGTGGCAAGAATTTTCCAAACCCAAATAGGGCCCGTTGGTTAAAGTTCTCTAGAGAAGACAGAGACCATGGGCTTGCCATATGCAGAGATATTACTACCTGCTGGTTGTTAAGAGTGTTGCCTGCTCAAAAGTTGGCTACTTCACAGTGTTTTAATAAAGTTCTCATTTTAGTATGTTTTTCCCACCTTTCCAATAACATGACAACCACATAATAAAAGGGAGGAGAAGGAAGATTTTTCTTCTTTAATATTTATTCTGTCTTGATGCACGTATTTCACAAAAGTTAGTTTCATTGTGCCAACTGTGTATCAGCTACTCTTTCAAGGCAAGGGATGCACTGATGAGTTAATCAGACCAAGTACTTGTAGACTTGAAGCTTTCTTTGCAGTGAGGAGAGAACAAGATGATCACAGACTGCAGTTTTGTCTGGGAAGGAAATGAACAAGAAAATGTTGCAGAAAAATAAAAGCCAGACTGGCAAGAGACAAAGTGACACTCAAATTAGGAGAACTCAAATTTATTTTACAACGGTGGACCCAGATGGGCTCGTGCTCAAAATTCTGGGCCCTGGGCAACGGGATTATAGGGCTTTTATAGGGGACTGCAGGCAGTCAGGTTCCAAGGGCTATGCTGACGGCTGGCAGGTGGGTTTAAACTGGGGGAGCGGGGGCTGCTTTAGGCAGGAACACTAGTGCAGGGAACCTGTGGCGAGAAGCCTGTTTACAGAAGCAGAAAGGGCTGGTTATCTCTTGCTCCCAGTAGGGCTTCTGGTTATCTCTAGCTTATCGTTAGTAACTTTCCATCTTCTTGGGCCTCTTGGCCTGGGCCTGCTCTGGGCAATTTTCCTCTTCAGTATTGAGAAACAGAAGACCTCAAAAAGGCCTTTTAATGGTTTGAAGGGAAAAGGGTCTTTGAGGCATTGATGTTTCTAGTGAGACCTAGATGATGAGAAAGGACCGGCTATGAAATGAGCTGAGGGGAGAATTTCAATCATGCAATAAATAAGACCTGTATCTATTCAGAATTCCCACTTTTCCTCTTTTTCCTGTGCATCTTTCATGTAAATACCATCTAGAATTTCCTATTTCCCACTGACCCCTTTGACAATTCCTGACAGTTTTATTCTTCTTGAAAACCAGGAGACAAGTTGCAGCATGCACTGGTACACCAGCTGGCTCATGGACATGGAAATAATGAATACTTCTGTCCTCACCTCATGACACCTGAGGAAACAGCTGTCTTTAGTGCTCCTCGTCCAACTGCACTTAACTTTATTGCAAGGACCCTGCCTGTCCCCTTTATGCTGACCAGGAATATATCCTGGTGTGATATTCCCATACCAGCCAGTATTTCAACTAATAGGACTCTGCAAAGGAGGATGCTGTAAAGATAAGCTTGGTTTTCTCTGTCGAGTGTGGATTTGTGGAGAGGGCTGCGTTACATATTGAGAAAGCAGGGTTGGATGAAAGCATTAAGCAGCTTGACAAAAAAATATTTCCATTTTAAACGTTTTAGATAAATGAATCAATTAATGAATAAATATGTCTCTGAAAGGGTCGAAGCTCACAGTCAAAAATTCTCCCTGACCCTTCTAGTTCTACACTGTACTTCTACTGCTCACTACCCTTCTTGCTTTGAATTTAGGGGCATTACATACTAAAGTTTTATGCAGAAAAAAAGGGAGAAACACAAGGAAGTCATAGGAGCAGATGGAGATGGAAGATGTTTTCCAGACATGGTACAGCCTGGAACCACACGTCGATGCAATATATCATTCATAGGAATGAGAAATCCTTATGACATTTACTGGGACAGGTTTTCTCAAAATGCAATGCATTTTATGACTTATGTTTAAGATCAAATAAATTTTTAATTTTAAAACTAAATAGAAAATTGTTTTTTGTTTTTCCATAGAAGACTATAGACAGGTCCAGAGGGCAGTCTTTGTCTTCTGAAAGTTCTCACCTCTACTTCCATACATCACTATTATTGCTACTTGTGGTCAGGGGCCTACTCAGATCAGAATTTGCCATATCCCACTGTTCTATTGGAAAAACTCTACTAAACTAATTTTACTTAACTAGGGATGTACTGTATTGTGACAATTATAAAAAAATAAATATTATTAAAAAAATTAAAAAATAAAAAAACTAATTTTACCTAATAGGGGAAAAAAAAGACAACC
The DNA here is from genome assembly GCF_002007445.2 of Ailuropoda melanoleuca. NCBI lineage: Eukaryota > Metazoa > Chordata > Mammalia > Carnivora > Ursidae > Ailuropoda > Ailuropoda melanoleuca. Next base: position 3,707,024 of record NW_023179820.1, read on the forward strand.
TACTATTTACAAAGCAATTTTCATGAGCATCACCATCTCATCCATTTTTACAGTAATGCTTAATTTTTTTATTGTATTTTTTAAATTTTTTTTATTATATTATGTTAGTCACCATACAGTACATCCCTGGTTTTTGATGTAAAGTTCGATGATTCATTAGTTGCATATAACACCCAGTGCACCATGCAATATGTGCCCTCCTTACTACCCATCACCAACCTATCCCATTCCCCCACCCCCTCCCCTCTGAAGCCCTCAGTTTGTTTCTCAGAGTCTATAGTCTCTCATGTTTCATTCCCCCTTCTGATTACCCTCCTTTCTTTATCCCTTTCTTCCCCTACCGATCATCCTAGTTCTTATGTTCCACAGATGAGAGAAACCATATGATAATTGTCTTTCTCTGCTTGACTTATTTCACTTAGCATTATCTCCTCCAGTGCCGTCCATGTTGCAGCAAATGTTGAGAAAATATTCCTTTTGATAGCTGAGTAATATTCCATTGTATATATGGACCACAACTTCTTCATCCAGTCATCTGTTGAAGGGCATCTCGGCTGCTTCCACGATTTAGCTACTGGGGACAGAGCTGCTATGAACATTGGGGTGCATATGGCCCTTCTCTACACTACGTCTGCGTCTTTGGGGTAAAAACCCAATATTGCAATGGCTGGATCATAGGTAGCTCAATTTTTAACTTTTTAAGGACCTCCACACTGTTTTACAGAGTGGCTGTACCACCTTGCATTCCCACCAACAATGAAGGAGGGATCCCCTTTCTCCACATCCTCTCCAGCAATTGTTGTTTCTGGCCTTGTGAATTTTTGCCATTCTAACTGCAGTAAGGTGGTATCTTAGTGTGGTTTTGATTTGAATTTCCCTGATGGCTAATATTTTGAACATTTTCTCATGTGTCTGTTAGCCATTTTTATGTCTTCATTAGGAAAGTGTCTGTTCATATATTCTGCCCATTTTATGAATTGTTTGTTTCTCGCCTATTGAGTTTGAGAAGTTCTTTGTAGATCTTGGATACCAGTCTTTTATCTGTAGCATCATTTGCAAATATATTCTCCAATTCCATGGGCTGCCTCTTAGTTTTTTTGCCTCTTTCCTTGGCTGTGCAGAAGCTTTTGATCTTGATGAAGTCCCACAAGTTCATTTTTTTTGTTTGTTTCTCTTGCCTTTGGAGATGTGTCATGAAAAAGGATGCTTTGGCTGATGTCGTAGAGGTTATTGCCTATGTTCTCCTCTATGATTTTGATGGTTTCCCGTCTCACATCGAGGTCATTCATCCATTTGGAGTTTATCTTTGTGTATGGTGTGAGAGACTGGTCAAGTTTCATTCCTTTGCCTGTAGCTGTCCAATTTTCCCAGCACCATTATTGAAGAGACTGTCTTTTTTTTACCGGATGTTTTTTCCTATTTTATCAAAGATTACTTGCCCAAAGAGCTGAGGGTCCATTTCTGGGTTCTCTATTCCGTTCCATTGGTCTATGTGTCTGTTTTTGTGCCAGTACCATGCTGTCTTTGTGATCACAGCTTTGTAGTACAGCTCGAAATCCAGCATTGTGATGCCCCCGGCTTTGTTTTTCCTTTTCAACAATTCCTTGGCGCTTAGGGGCCTTTTCTGGTTCCATGCAAATTTAAGGACTATTTGTTCCAGTTCTTTGAAAAATGTCCTTGGTATTTTGATTGGGATAGCACTGAAAGTGTAGATTGCTCTGGGTAGCATGGACATTTTAACTATGTTAATTCTTCCGATCCATGAGCATGGAATATTTTTCCATCTTTTTGTGTCTTCTTCAATGTCTTCAAGAGTGATTTATAGTTTCTAGAATACAGATCCTTTATGTCTCTGGTTAAGTTAATTCCAAGGTAACGTATGGTTTTTGGTGCTATTGTAAATGGGATGGATTCCCTAATTTCTCTTTCTTCAGTCTCATCATTCGTGTATAGAAATGCAACTGATTTCTGAGCATTGATTTCGTATCCTGCCACATTACTGAACTGCTCTATATCTTCTAATAGGTTTGGAGAGGATTCTTTTGGGTTTTCCATATAGAGTATCATGTCATCTGCAAAGAGAGACAGCTTGACTTCTTCTTTGCCGATTTGGATACTTTTATCCCTTTTTGTTGTCTGATTGCTGTTGCAAGGACTTCTAGTACTATGTTGAATAATAGTGGAGAGAGTGGGCATCCTTGTCGTGTTCCTGATCTTAAGGGAAAGGCTTTCAGCTTTTCCCCATTGAGAATAATATTTGCTGTAGGCTTTTCATAGATGGTTTTTATGAGATTGAGGAATGTACCCACTATCCATACACTCTGAAGGGTTTTAATCAGGAAAGGATGCTGTATTTTGTCAAATGCTTTTTCTGCATCTATTGAGAGAATCATATGACTTTTGGCTTTTTCCTTCTGGATAAAATCTATGACACTGATTGATTTGCGAATGTTGAACCACGCTTGCATGCCAGGGATGAATTCCGCTTGGTCATGATGGATAATCCTTTTAATGTACTGTTGGATTCTATTAGCCAGGATCTTGTTGAGGATTTTGGCGTCCATATTCATTAGGGAAATCGGTCTGTAATTCTCCTTTTTGATTTGGTCTTTGCCTGGTTTGGGGATCAAGGTAATATTGGCCTCATAGAATGAGTTTGGTAGCTTTCCTTCTGTTTCTATTTTTTTAAATAACTTTAGGAGAATAGGTATTATTTCTTCTTTGAATGTTTGGTAGAATTCCCCAGGAAAACCGTCTAGTCCTGGAGTTTTGTTGTTTGGAAGGTTTTTTATCACTCTTTCAATCTCTTCATAATTAATTGGCCTGTTTAAAAAATCAATTTCTGGCATACCCTCTGAAAGATACTAAGGGCACTCCCACCTGTCTCCTGCCTGGCTCCTAAGGAGCCTGAAGTCCTAGAAGATAAGCCACAGTCATAAGGAACTAAATGCAAGGTGGAAGCTGTTTCCAAATGGAGGTACAGATAAAATGCTATGGAAATTCAGAACTTCAGCCAAGCTCTCTGTAGTTACTAAACATCAGTTACTCCCCAGAAGATCCAACTTGGGGGGAGGTTAAGATGGCGGAGGAGTAGGGGACACCTTTTTCAGCCGGTCCCCTGAGTTGAGCTGGATAGGTACCAGACCAGCAGGAATATCCACGGAATCAGCCTGAGACGCAGGAAGATACATCTGGATCTCTACAAATGAACATCTCCAGCGCTGAGTATCGAGGTACGAAGCGGGGAGCC
>NW_023179820.1:3710399-3710561 GCF_002007445.2 Ailuropoda melanoleuca
CACGCTTGAGACAGCAGGCTGAGAAGGGAGCTCCGGGAGCGCACGCGGGACGGCTGGCGGTTGGCGGGCCACCTGCGCAGGGGAGCAGGCCGACTCGCGGACGGCACCCGCGAGACAACAGACTTAGAATGCGAGCTCCAGGAGCGCGCGCGCAGGGCGGCT
>NW_023179820.1:3710661-3713560 GCF_002007445.2 Ailuropoda melanoleuca
TTCTTCCTGTTTCAGTCTTGGTAGTTTATAGGTTTTCAGGAAGTCCTCCATCTCTTCCAGATTGCTTAATTCATTGGCATAAAGCTGTTGAGAAAAGTTTCTAATAATCCTTCCAGTTTCATTGGTGTTGGTCATGACCTCTCCCTTTTCATTCATAATTTTATTAATTTGGGTCCTTTCTCTATTCTTTTGGATAAGTCTTGCCAGTGGTCTGTCAATTTTATTGATTCTCTCAAAGAACCAGCTTCTAGTTCTGTTGATCTGCTCTACTGTACTCCTGGTTTCTAATTCATTGATTTCTGCTCTAATCTTGGTCAACTGCTTCCTNTCTATTCTTTTGGATAAGTCTTGCCAGTGGTCTGTCAATTTTATTTATTCTTTCAATGAACCAGCTTCGAGTTCTGTTGATCTGCTCTACTGTACTCCTGGCTTCTAATTCATTGATTTCTGATCTAATCTTGATCAACTACTTTCTCATGCATGGATTAGGCCTGTCCCTCTGTTGCTGTTCCAGATTCTTGAGGTGAGAATATAAACACTGCATTTTAGATTTTTCTATTCTTTTGAGTGAGGCTTGGATGGCTATGTATTTCCCCCTTAGGACTGCCTTTGCAGTATCCCATAGGTTTTGGACCGTTGTGTATTCATTCTCGTTGGTCTCCATAAATTGTTTAATTTGTTTTTTGANTTTTGCAGTATCCCATAGGTTTCGGACCATTGTATTTTCATTCTTGTTGGTTTCCATAAATTATTTAAATTGATTTTTGATTTCCTGGTTTATTGAATCATTCTTGAGCAATATGGCTCTTAGTCTCCAAGTGTTTTAGTTTCTTTGAAATGTTTCCTTGTGGTTGAGTTCCAACTTCAGAGCATTGTGGTCTGAGAATATGCAGGGAATAATTTCAGTCTTTTGGTAATGGTTGAGACCTGTTTTGTGTCCCAGAACATGGTCTATTCTTGAGAATGTTCCATGGGCATTTGAATAGAATGATTATTCTTTGGTTCTGGGGTGTAGTGTTCTATATATATTTATGAGGTCCAACTCGTCTAGTATGGCATTCAATGCTCTTGTTTCTATGTTGGTTTTCTGCTCTGGTGCTCTGTCTATTTCTTATAGTGGAGTGTTGAGGTCCCGTACTATTAACATATTTTTATCTATATGTCTCTTTATTGTGTTTAAGAGTCAGCTTTTGTATCTTGCTGCTCCCCTGTTGGGGGCATATATATTTATAATTGTCATATCCACTTGTTGGATACTTCCTTTAAGAATAATATAGTGCCCTTCTGTATCTCTCTCTATGGCCTCTAGTTTAAAATCCAGTCTATCTGATATGAGAATTGCTACTCCAGCTTTCTTTTGAGGTCCATTTGCGTGGAAGATGGTACTCCATCCCCTTACTCTAAGTCTGAATGCATCTTTGGGTTCAAAATGAGTCTCTTGTAGACAGCAAATGGATGGGTCATGTCTTTTTATCCAATCTGCAACCCTGTGGCGTTTTATGGGAGAGTTTAANCCATTTAAACCATTTACATTGACACTGAAAACTGAGAGATATGATTTTAATGATGCCATGTTGCCAGTAAAGTCTTTGTTTGTATCGGTTGTGACTTTCTCTTAGAAATATACACTGAAGTATTCATGGGTAAAAGGGCATGATATATGCAACTTACTTGCAAGTAGTTCAGAAACAATAGTATGTATATATAGAGAAAATGGTAAGTGAAATGTAGCAAAATGTTAAAAACTGGTGACTGTGGTTCAAGAGTCTTTTGCAGTTCTTTCAAAGTGAAACACAGACTTAAATGTAAAACGTAAGATAAAAACCTTTAAAGAAAAGACGGGAGAAAACTCCTTGTGACTGTAAGTTAGGCAAATATTTCATAATTATGAGAACAAAAAGCATGATCCTTAAGAAAAAACAAATTAGTAAATCAGACTACATATAAACTAAAAATTTACACTCTTCAAATGACACTGTTAAGAAAANTTAACATCTCCTGTAGGGCTGGTTTCATGGTTACGAAATTGGTCAATGACTGGCAATTCTGGAAGGTCTTCATTTCTCCATCAATTCTGAATGACAGCTTTGCTGGATAAAGGATCCTTGGCTGCATGTTTTTCTCTGAAAGAGCTTTAAAAATGCCCCCCCAAGCCTTTCTCTCATTCCAGGTCTCTGTAGACAGGTCTGACGTAATCCTGATACCTTTGCCTTGGTACGTGAGAAATTTCTTTGCCCTGGCCGCTTGCAATACTGTATCCTTGGATCTAATATTTGCAAATTGCACTATGACATGACGTGGCGTAGGTTTGTCATGGTTGAGCTTGGATGGGGTCCTCTCTGCCTCTTGGACACGAATGCTTGTTTCCCTTGCTAGATTAGGGAAGTTTTCAGCTACAATTNATTCCTTCGCTAGATTAGGGAAGTTTTCAGCTACAATTTGTTCAAATATCTCTTCTAGACCTCTGTTTTTCCCCAACCCCTCAGGGATGCTGATGATTCTGACATTGGATCGTTTCATAGAGTCAGTAATCTCCTGTAACCTACATTCTCGAGTGTGGATTTTTTTGAGCCCAGTTTTTATTTTAGCTTTCTCTTCTACTAACCCTTCTTCCAATTCGCTGATACGTCCTTCTGCCTCATTCACCCTGGCCATCAGAGCCTCTAGTTTTGACTGCATTTGGCTCATATAATTTTTAATTTCTGTCAGATTCGCTCTCATTTCTGCCCTTAGGGATTCTATATTCTCAGCAACGCTTTCTCTGATGCTTTTTTCAAGTTTACTCATCATCTTGACCANTCGATCTCATTTCCCCCCTTAGAGATTCTATATTCTCATTAACATTTTCGTTAATACTTTTTTCAAGTCTACACATCATCTTGACCATTGTTACTCTGAA